>NC_087475.1:60871132-61174162 GCF_036417665.1 Passer domesticus | reverse complement strand
AGAAATAGATTTTGCCTACATAAACACACTGATTTTAAATTCTGATAGTAATTGTTTTGGTCTCATAAAGTAAATCTATGACACCGCTGTGTGTTTATTTCTGACTCTGAAACCTAAAAGAAGCCAATAACCCAGTAAGAGTCCTAGCTATTTATTTTCCTGATTCAAACCCATTAGTGTATCAAAGTGGCAATTTTCCAAACAGGCACTCATTTTGACAGATGCATTTGACTGACCCCTTTTACAGAGGGCAGACCTTGGAGGATACGTAGAAGTTTCTATAGAAAATGACCTCACTGTTAAGTAGTAAGGATGCCAGATATCTCCATCTTAGCCATCCATAAGTCATCTTGATTTGTCAGATGCATTGGCTTTTATAAAAGCTCAAGGTAAGAACAGCCATGGGAATAACAAGCCTTGTTGGCTTCATTTTATATTTCTAGCAGCGGTCAATAGCAAAGGTGTCATCATCCCACATGATTCTTCCAAAATTCTTCCTGTATTTACATAATGCCATCAGTCTTATAAGGCTTTCCAATAACTATAAATTCCAGTTTAAATAATTGCCTAATTGGAAATTAGGACCAGGATTTTCATCATTAAAATCCTTAGACTGCAGCCATCTGTGATGCCTACACAAATGCATCTCTCCAAAAGCTTTGTGAAACTGCGAACTTGAGAACACTGTTTATCTTCCTTCTCTCTCCACCTAAAAAATCCTGACAAAAGCTGGGATTGGTGACACTGCACACATCCTCTAAAGAGCTAAAAACTGTGGACTGACAAGCTTCCATGGTATATCTAGAGCTAGATATACCATGTACACATCTTCAGCTGGGTTTAAACCCGGGTGTTTGCACATTCATAGCAGTTCAGGTGTTCAGCTAAATGTGAGCTTATGCTTATAGCCAATTTCAGGAACAAGCAGGCACAAAGTAGAAAATGCCAAATCTGATGACATAGGTAGTAAGCACACCCATCTTTGAAAATCTGTTACTGCTATTGGGCTTCACCAGGCCTGTAGTTTTACCTCTATCTGGACCTTTATTTCTGGTTCTGCAAAGTGTGACACTTTCTTCTTTGGTTGCACACTGACTAGAGGTGCATGTGCACAGGCTAAGAGATCCATGCCTTTCTCCAAAGATGTGTTATTGAGCACTCACAGCAAAGTTGTCTGGTTTCATTTTTTGCATTAAAACTCTGACACGTTATGTTGCCCATTTTTGCTGCTACTTAGAATTCCCCATCTCCAACACCTCTTTGTTTTTCCAGTAATCTCTTCCTCTTCACTGACCCATTTACCCACAGTTCAGCAACTGAGCCAAATTGGGTGCACCACTGGTGCCTGTGGGTAACCTCATTCACCTCTTGGCCAATTGCTCTTCTCACTCTCTTGCAACACTTATCAAATGGGAAAATCCCCTTTGCAGAAACCCACCTCTGTCATCTTCACAGCTGGGTAAATCTGCATTTTCTTTAATTCTGGCATTGAAATTACAAAACCATAACACATTTCCTACAATCTGGAATCGCCACTCTACTGTGGTGAGGAGAAAAGTGACAGGGTTTTAAAGCAAAGCAAAGATTTTTGAAAGTAAATTCAATTATGAGCCAGGTTTTACTGTAATTTCCAGAGCAAAGCTATTAAAAGGAGATCCAGAAAAATGTAAAGAACTAAAAATGGGCCATTTTTATATCCTCTAAAAGGTCCCAGGACATTACTTATGGGATCTGGCAGATGCTGAGTCTCTCTGACAGTGTTTTTGGTCAAATGAGGGTGGGAGGCAGGTGGAAGATGTGGAAGATCACTTAAGGCTGCTGAAAATAAAGACACATCTATCTCACAGATACAGTTCACAAAAAGGACCTGATAGGAAAGATTGACTTCAGAAAATGTCAAAGCCCACAATTTTACTTTCTACATCCAGGGTTCTATGTTCATCCTTAATGTAAAAGACATGAACAATTAAAACTTCTTATTTACTAAGAGAATACATCTCCACAGAAAAAAAAAATAGATCTGAGTATAAACAATTTTCTTAGCATTTAAAAGCCATATTTTTGTGTCATTCTTTTCCTTAAAAGGCTGTTGAAATTTTCAGTGATTAGTGCAAAGATTAAAGCTGAGCAGAAGTACTGGTATAAAACTATGTGTAAGCTAGAGAGGTACAGAAAAAGGGAGTGAAATAAAACAGCAATAAAAACAGGACCGGATGTACTCACTCATCACTAGACAGGTTACATGATTAATCACTTGTCCTCATTGTAACAAAGAAGCCAGGAAATCCACAAAACCTCAGCATGTATGTAATAGTGCATTTCCAGCTAACAAATTACAGCTATCAAGCTACAGAGAGAAGCATGCACTACATTTAGTATAATTTAACATACTGGCCTTGCCTGAAAACCTGGCCAAGTCTGCTACCATGCAAGCCTATAGCATCAAAGCTCTGTATTTCTATGAGGGTGAAAATTCAAGTATTTAGCATTTGCATGAGATTCAGCCAGAAAGACGAAGACCAGGGCAATTTGCACAAAGTAGTTCATCGTGAGGCTGCTTGTGATGGTCCAGTCTGGCCAAAACATCCATCGCTAACCAAAAACACAGCAAACATTCTAAACAGGTTGTGGTGGCATTACCTGGAGCCAAAGCACAAGCCTGGCTGCATTTTATGTCAAACCACTGACCAGCCCTGCTGCCGCTTGGAAAGTATGGCCGACATCCGATTGTGGGCCGCCCCGTGAGGTTCACCAAACCACCAGCAGGAGAGTGGTTATGCTGCTTTCTTCAAAACATTTTTGTGGCTTTCTGGAGAGCACGGTATTTGTCAGGTGAGTAGCACAGCTGGGATGGTTTTATCTCCTTGTTGCCATAATATGTGCTTCAGTACCATCCCGGAGGCCTCTCTTCTGCTCAGCTGTAAATAGAGTGGATGAAGAACCATTCTCTGGAGGGGCTGCAGGCAGCAGAACACATTTTAAGGCTAACAAGGAGAATTTTCAGTCTGAACTCCCATACACCAAGAGGAAATACCCAGTTATTTATGTAACTCTACCTATTTTTTATATCTTTCCAACACAACACAAAGAACATTTGTCCCTTTTATGCTGTAATTTTCAATCACGTCAACCCCTGACCAATACATTCTCAATGGGAGAGGACTGCAATTCTGAAATGGTTATTTCAGGTCTTCTCAAGGGGTGGTTAATTAGCTGTTAAATTAGCTCTCTGCACCTAAATTAACACATGACCACCTAACATGCCTGTTAACATCCATCTGCCACACACCATCCTCTGCCAATGACCTCTTTCCCTGGAGCCTCATCAATCAAATTCAGCTTGGCAGGAGACTTCTTGTTCATGTAGAGAAGAGAGGGAGACAATTCCCACCACCTCCCTGAGCAAAGGGCAGGAGGCATCAGTCAGCTTCACAAAATGAGAAACAAAGAAGAGTAAGACAGTAGACCTACCCAAAAGATCCTCCAGAAGCCCTATGTCAGAGCTGAGCAGAGCATTCCCTTATTCCACGCAATCATGGTATTAGAAACATCATACATTTTAATGCAGTCTTTACTGTTGTGCTTTTATTAAAAGATCATGCCCTTGGGAAAACAAAACAAAGAGGGATAATATCATGTGAAATGTGAAATGTCCTTTTATTTCTAGTGTTATCTTGGGAATTCCTAGACTTTCATGTTGCCATGGGTTTGCTACTGCTTTGAAGGTGAGTCATCATGTAGAACAGGGTGAGACTTTTTATCCTTTTGACTCCCCACAGAAGGGTAAAAAAAACCAGTCAGATACTTAGAAGGATAGAATGGTTTGGGTCAGAAGGGACCTTGAAACTCATCCAGTTTTGACCCCTCTGCTGCGGGTAGGAACACCTTTCACTAGACCAGGTTGTTCAACCTGACCTTGGAATAATTCCAGGGATAGGGCATCCACAAATTCTCTAGGCAACATGTTCCAGCACCTCACCACCCTCAGAGTGAAAAACTTCTTCCAGATATCTGATTAAATGCCTCCTCTTTCTGTTTAAACCATTCCCCTTTTTCCTATACTACATGACTTTGTAGAAAGCCCCCCTCCCAGCTCTTTAGGCAGACCCCTTTAGGTCCTGGAAGATGCTGCAAAGGCCTCCCCAGAGCCTTCTCTTCTCTAGGCTGAACAGCCACAGGTCTCTCAGTCTGTCTTCACAGGAGAGGTGCTCCAGCCATCTGATCATGTTAGTGACCTCTTCTGCACCTACTCCAGCAGGTCCATGTCCTTATGTTGGGGGGCCCAGAGCAGAACTTACAAAGTGATTACAAAATGATGAGGATTTTTCTACATGCAACCAGTCTGGGACAGTCCCTGAGTGATTTTCACGTTTGCCTCAAAAGGCCCACAGTTTGCAAACATTATTACAGGAATGTATCTGAAACTGTAAAATATTAGTTTGATCACATTTGGGAGAGTAATAAAAATGCTAACTATTGTGGGATTTGGTAAATACAAGAAGTCATTGTGAATGTCCAAAACTCTTCAGAAGAGCCCAGGATCATTGTTCCATTTTACAGTCTGACTCCTTCCAACAGATTTCCCCTTCTTTGAGGGTATCAAACATTCTTCAGGGTCAATGAATTGTCTGCAGCATAAGACTTGAGACTGGGAGACCTTTTAGGAACAGAGAGTAGTATAAAAAACAAGTGAGGGAAGCAAAATGCAGAAATTCCATGGAATAGGTGCCAAGGAGTCTTTGTGGGGTCAATGCAGTCCATAACCCTTGCTGGAAGGTACTAGTTAGACTGAGAAGGCAGACTAGTTAAAAAGTCCCACCCAGTAAGGACACTACAACCAAAAAGAAAAAAAAAAACCTTTGCAGCCTTTACTCTTCTCAACAACTCAAGACTGTAGAAACTGTACATTTAAAAACAGATATGGAATTTAAGACACAACTGTTTGAATATTTGACTTGCAAACAAACTTGCAAACTGTCTTTTGACAGTTGGTAGGAAATGAATTTAAGTTCAAATTAAGTGAGGTCCGAGGTCAAGATGGTACTGCGACCACAGTTCATTCTCTTTCATTTTCTTCTTGTTAATTAGAGACAATTTCATGAGCTTTAGCTTTATTGCACTTCCAGTCTAATTACTGGAAAATGTTTACATTTTAAGAAAGAAAATTGAAAATGTACTATGGAAAAAATGAACCTCCTCATTGCTGCCATATATTCAGATTAATGGTTATTTCCCAAATTAATCTAAATCATTCATCCAGTGTAATTTGGATAGCAGCAGGAAGGATGAGTTTTTTTGTGAACTTAATTTTTTTCTTAAAAGTTGTGGCAAGCTAATATACAGAGAAAAATAAAGTCATATTTTAAACACACAGACTACAAGCTGGGCATATACCATAAGCAGTGCCATTCCAACACTTGCAGAAGACAAAACAAATCTCATAAGATAATTAAAAAAAAAACAACCAAATTCTCTGAAACCATGTCTCTAGCAGCTTCTTGCAAGTACTTTGATCATACTGATTCCTTGGAGAATTTCCAACACCCACCTCCTTATTTTCTCAGGCAGGCACAAGAAAAGAGATTTTGTTGAAGATGCCAGCATGTACTAAGCTTGTCAGGATGTTGCAGGCTTAACCCTTTGAAGACTCTGATTGCCCTGAAGATAAAATATTCACATTGTGGTTTACAGCAATAAATTAGGACACAAGCCAATTTCTGAACCTCCTAAGCTAAAAGAACGAAAAATGTGTATGATCTGTTGCCACAGAAATATTAGTTAAGCATCTCCCAGTCCTGTAACAGTTAGCTTGGATGTTCTCCTCTTCCCAGTGCCTTTTAACTGCAATCGATTTAGCTGTGAACTCCAACTCTCTGATACATACTGCATAACATACTGTGAAGAGTTCAACAGGACACCTAAGTATTGCCATTTCTCTTGACATGATTTCTCTGCTTTTACAACTTGGTTTCTACCAAGCCATATTCTAATCTCCTACAGAAACATCACGCATCTCCTCTGAACTACAATTTGCAGCAGAAGCAGATGGTTCTTTGTTATATTTCTGTCCATATTGATAGCATTTTCACAGCATCATGTCTGATTTTGTGTGGTTATCAATCCAGTTGCAGCATCTGTTCACAACACAATACTATGGGGCAATAATATGAAAATATGACCTTCTTAGCTCTTGACTATTTGCTATTAAAGGTTACTGTTTATCTAAATTGACACCTGATACAACTGGGATTTTGCCAGCTTTCCAAAGGACTGAGTTCTGCCCTGTGTCTGGAAGCCAACTAGCAGCACACTGCACATACAGCAGCACGAATTATGGAGTATGTTTGAGTTATATTATACTTCAGTATCAACTTAAAAGTTACTTTTAGATCAGCATAAAATCCAAGGGTTTTGCAAGCAGTAAATTGGGTTCCAAACCAAAGCAACCACAGATTACTTTCCTACAGGAGTGAAAAACTCAGCCAAAAGCAAGTTTAGCTCTTCTTCACTGCTTGATGATTTCTGGTAGGCAAGCCTTGTTCCATAGCCTCACAGCTAAGACTCCCCTTGCTGGTTTTTAACCACTTCCACCAGACAAGAATAAGAAGGCCAGAAGTCACATCAGGACAACAGAGAAGGGTCAAAAGAGAAGCTGAATATGACAGCTGCACAAGACTTGACAAGGGACAAAAAAAAGGTAGAAACCAGGAACAGCCAGAAGGAAAGTGTAGGAAGAGCCTCTGATTTAACTTAGAAGTTAAATGAGGTGGAGGCTGTACAAAATAAGAGATTGGAACTGAGTGGGCTACAGGGGCAAATAGCAGAAAGAGTCCACATTATCACACACTTTCTTTTCTCAGTATCATCTGATTCCTGGTTGAAGCACCGG
The DNA here is from genome assembly GCF_036417665.1 of Passer domesticus. NCBI lineage: Eukaryota > Metazoa > Chordata > Aves > Passeriformes > Passeridae > Passer > Passer domesticus. Next base: position 61,167,273 of record NC_087475.1, on the reverse strand, counting down.
AATTCCAAAAACCTAAGTCAAATGAGTTGCACAAGTGTTGTCTTTTGCCCTTTCTTAATTAAAAACAAACAAACTAACCCCAGTAAATGCACGCAAAGCTCCCTCACAGTCCTACAAGCAGCAGCAATTTTCAGAGGGATAAAGGCAATGCAGACTATATGTTCTGACTATATAAAGGTCCTAATTTCAGTTTTTGCTATTTCTTTGGAAAGGTGCTGTGTGGTCATGGACTAGATGGCCAGTACCCTGACCACAGCCATGGTCTCATGCGTGTCACTGTTGGTTCCCTTGCCCCTAGCAGTCACACGCTTCATGGTTTGCCTCAACAGCAGGGGGAAGAGACAGCATTTGATTAATATGGTGCTCAATAACCAGTAAGGTCAGAGATCTGGGTACATTTCTGCAGCCTTGGCATGACTCACTTTCCGTAGCCACCTTCCAATCAGAGGCACGGAGCAATAGTCAGCATGGAATTCAGTGACACCAGAAGCTCAGGCTGGGACTGAGAGGAAGGTCTGACCAGCAGCAGCAAGAGATGGAGTAGCACACATGTTGGGCGAAGACTATGGACTAGCTGGAGACTTAACTCTCAATTTAATACACCAAGGTTAAACAAAGTGCATGGATACTGTTCTGTGGTTGAATGAAGCCAGCCAGAACCAGACTGCTGAATGAAAGAAAAATAAAGTCCAAGGCAGGAAGAAAAAAGCTCAGATTTATCTTCCACATGAATATCTTCTTTCCCTTTATGAAAATCTTTTCCTTGTTTCTACAACTCACTATTTGCCTTTTTTGAACATACAGGATTTGAGGAGTAAATTATTTACTTGCTTCAGTTAACATACATTTTCCATGTGATTGACCATGAGGCATTACCCAAACAAAAAATCTTTGAAACAGATATGGTAATGAAACACAAGAATGCTCCTTTTGGAAGCAATCTTAAAATACTAAAGAAACCTCCTTTAAACAACCATTGCAAAAATAATCAAGGAGAGTTACTCATGCTTACTGGTTTTAATATAACCAGCAAAAATTTCCTAATTCTTGAAATGAAATCTAGCTGAGAATAGTAGACTCACAACTTATACATCAGGACATTAGGACAGCTGGCTGCAAAGCAATACTTCTGAATCTTAGAAATGGTACTGTGCACATCATCTCTGCTCAGCATTACTACTTCAGGGTACTTGATAATATGCAGTTTGGGGGATTTCACAAAATTCTAAAACACTTGAGGATAGTGAAGAAGCCTGCAACATGCCCTGTTTCATACATTTTCACTAGAAGAGTATTCTTGGATTTGTCCAGAAAACTAAAGCTGAATTCTAAGCTAGTTTCCCAAATACTGGACAAAGCAACCTCAGTCCACAGGGAAATATCAAGGCAACCTTACTAACCCAGCTTCCAGGCAAGATGGAGCTGACTGGCTCTTACATCCCCCTCGTGCTGTGAGTAGAGTCCGTGTGACACTTTACTGCATGTCAGTGCAACTGTGGGCTCACCTTTCAACCCAAAGACAGTAAAGCAGGGTCCTCACCCCTTGCAGGACTCCAATTTAACTCTGAAAGAAGTATGCCATCTACTGATGCACTGTTTACTACACCCTTCCTCAAGTGCCTTCCTCACACAGCCACCGACCAAGACCGCTCTTAGCTGTGTTTGCTGGAAAGAAAAATAATATTCCATGAATTTACAAGAAACGACAGCACTCTCAAAGCCAGTGAAATGTGTTTTATTTTAAGCCACTGCTAAAACAAGGACGAATTTAGTGCAACCTGGAGTTCGTAATCTGAAAACTGAATATACCTAAATTACTAAAATGGCAAAACTTGTCACCATTATACAGTACAAGACCTTCATATTCATTGAGTACAGTTACATTTTGTTATTCAAACTGCTTTTGGTATACAATTGCATCACTAACTGGGCTGTGAATTACTGTAACACTGCACAAATAAGCTGCAGTTCCAGCAAATTATAATAAATTTTATTATTAAATACTGTTCAGACATTAGAACAAAGGCCCTCTAAAACTACAACACCAGCTATACAACAGGAATGTACAAAAATGGTACAAAATAAAGTGACTACAGTGGCTGGGCTCTGTACCTGCCTCTTCAGAGCTCAAGTACAGTAAATGCTTGACAGTAGTGGCTCTTGCTGAAAAGTCAAATTTTTTACAATAAAAATCATTCTTGAATCTTGTATTTTTCTTTGCAAATCGACTGTCTAGAACTACAGGGGTTTGCGCTGGTGTTTACTACTCACTGTGTTCCCATCTCCAACAATTTGACTCTCTTCATAGAAAAGGTCCCAGCAACACTTAAAATCTGATACCATTTTTGAGAGACCCAATTAGTCTCGGAATGTGGGTTTCTGGGTTTTGGTTGGCTTTTTTCTAAAAAGCTTACACAATCTTCTGAAAGTCAAGAACAAAGATACAACAGAAATTGCATTCACGTACGTCGTCAGAGCTGCCTTTTCACATCTTTGTTTTGAGACAGCAAATCCTCTTTAATTTTAGAATATGGGTTTGAGTTTTGTTCTGTTTTTATTTTAAGGCTTTATGCATACTTTGTATTATTTATACACCCCATTCTGAATATTTAAACTAGTTTTAAATATGGCCACTGCTAACTTGCTTTACAGAGGGATTGTTTCTCAAAGTGCTTTTTCTACAGAATCTTACAAAACATCAAAACACTTCCATTTTTTAGAACATGAAATGTATTTATGAAGTGTTTGGGTGATTTCTGAAACAATAACATTTAGGATATATTTTTCTCAACCTAAAAATTAAATTACCAGGGTTTCCCATACAGAAAAAAATGCAAGATGAAACAAACTCTACCTTATTATGTCTGTTTATAAAGCAGAGTTTTATGCTTTGAAGGGACCAGAATGTGGCCCTTCATGTTTTTACAGTTTTCTCTTACATTTCTGTATTTGTAGTCAAGAGTTTTAAACAAACTCAGTAAAAGTGTAATTTAAGACTTGCATTAGCAAAGAACAGCTTTCTCACTAATATGGCAGACAGCACCAGTTAAATACAGTCAGAGTATGGTTTTCAAAGACTATTAAAATTTCTCAACTGTAATAATTTTGCCAGGCTAATGTTTTTTAACTTCATACAGAAAGAGGGAAGTCAAGTAATTCGAAACAAATTTAAAACAATTTGTGTAGAAAACAGGTTTGGGATTTTTTTGGCTTGTTTTCTGTAAAAATGAAGTATTTTATAACATTTTTCTAAGGAAAACTTGGAAACTATGCTACTTTCCTCAAAGGATAATAAAACCATTTCTTCCTCAACATAACACCAATCAATAGTTACACAACATATTTGATCCAGTCTGAAAACAGGATTCCATTTATAAAAACGTTTTCCAGTGCAACTGTTGTCCATTTAACATTGTGAATAGTTGTAAGCTTTGTGAATGGCGTGATTTTCTGCTTTTCTCCAAAAAAGTAAATGAAATGAAAAAGCACTTCATCAAGTTTACAAAATCCATCATTTTGAATAAATCAGTTTAAAAGCCTCACGGTAGGTTGTTCCTACAGTGGTTTTTGTTGGTTGTGTTGTAGGTTTTTTTAAAGGTATGGTTTTATACATTTGCAATACCTTTAATGTCTTCTCCACTGTACAGAAACACGTTACTATACTGCACTGTATCCTCATGCCCTGCAATTCCACTTGGTGAGAAAAATTTAGTCATGAGGCACTGCTTTTAGCATTTTATTTCCTTGACATTTCAATTTAATAGGTAAATTTGTACAAGTAGATCATTGCTGTGTTAAGGGAAAGGTGTTATGTATGTCTAAAACAATATTTAAAATCAACCTTAAAAAGAAAAAAAGGGAAAAGGAATACAGGGAGTTTGGGAGAGGAAGAAAAAACCCAGACAACCTTTGTACAACACTTTAAAAATATTTGCTACTAGAACTATCTTCCAAATATAGGAATTAAATAACTTCCCCTGACATGCTTTGGCCTTTGGAGAAAAATAATTCCTGATGCCTGGATTATATTACCTACAACAATACAAAAGACCTTGAAGTGGCTTTTGGTCTTTTTGCCACATACATTGACTTTTCAATCAGTGAAATGATATATGAAGTGAGGAAATAAACTGAGCATAACAGAATTTTAATTTAGTGGTAGAAGTTTGCACCAGGAGTTCACAGCGGTGAGATCTCATACACAAAGAGATGAACATATCTGTGTGCATTCACATGTCTGAACACATGTATGTGCATATACAAAAACATGAAAAATCTTTGGCTCTGTGAGAAAGGTGAACTTTGTGAGATCCAAGGCAGAAATGCAGATGACAAGAGAGGACTAAAACCAACCAAGCCTCTGCAAAGAGGCCAGTGGAATGCTTTCCTGAAACACAAAGACACTGCAAGAACAGTGCTCTTGAGTTTACCAGTGTGACACTTCATAGCAATTCATGGGGTAGGGGTCATCAGAATTGTACATATGCCATTAAAAACCAGGAATAGATTTGGAGACAATATCTCTCCTTGTTTGGGATCACAAAACTGTGTACCACATCAACAGTATATTCTTCTGTGAAAAAGCTATGAAGATTTTTTTTTGTTCATCCAAAATCAGCAACGCTCTATGATTATTTGCCAAGTTTTAGGTGGCAACCTGGTAATCATCAGCACATGCCTTTTTCTCTCAAAGGATATATAAAAGAACAAATCCCAAAAAACATTTTCAAACCACAGGAAAAGTGAAGGTTCAGATTTCCCTTCAGACAGAAAGGCAAATCAGCAGCATTGGTGAGAAACCTGACAAGACTGCTAAAAATATTCAATTAAAAGTGCCTTTAAAAAAATTCAGCAAAGGTAGTTAACAAAAATGCAAAAGCAATTTGCAAGAAATTTCCCCTTTACATTTTTATTAGCTTTCTTTGCTAAACACTTCTGTGCTCACTGAATAACAAAATTGTCATTATTCATAAAAAAAAATTCATATGTGGCTCCTTTGCAAGGAATTAAAACTATTCAAAATGATGGCCAAAATCCTCAGAAATTTCCATCTTCTGCTTTTAACACATCTGCATAAGAGACTAATGTACAAATTCTTTGACACGGAACTAGTGTCACAGAAGTATTTGCATACAAAAGCCTCAGTAAAAAATTTAGCAATTTAAATCTGACTGACAAGCTTCAGCAAACCTTGCTAAAGAATTACATATGAAATTATGCTCAACTTCTCATTCTGCCCTTCTACCAGAAGTTACCAGCTCTACAGGAGCTGCATTTGCAGCTCAGCAATTTCAGAGCAGACTATCCCATCTTCACATGCAATTAAAACTGATAAAGGTGGCTATGAAGCCACTGTATTAAGGGGCTGCTTGGGCAGGTCACAATTTTCTTCCTGGCAATGCTGCTCTTGGGCACCAACACCTGGCCAAGATGAATATTTTTTCCACTGTCTGCAGCAAGGTATTCCAGAGCAGACTCTTGCTGAAATCAATGCTCTTAGTCCTGCTGTGAATATAGCACACATAGGAGTGGGAGAAAGAGCTATCCTGGCACAAGGGGAATCCTGAATATCATGTCTGAGACTGTCTCCTGTGGACTACGATCATAGACAAGGGTTGTTCATAAATATCTCAGTGGTATGAACACAGCAGTAAATACAATTTATGCGTGGGTGGACAACACCGATTATGGACTGAATAAACATACCATGTGCACAGTATCACAAAGCACAGCACAGCTATTTTGACTTTCACCTCAAAGTCTTTTAATGCTGACTATTACTGAAACATTCACTAGCTGAATTTTACTTTACACATCTGTGTTCCTTCTATCTCCTTTCAGAAGAGGAATGAAGCGAAGAGTGTAATATCTTTGGATTTTTCAGACATTTTCCAGAAGCCAAGTGACCAAAGATTTACTCAGAGCTTGCTCTCCATCAGCTGCTGTCTCTATCATTTCATAATATTTCAGCACTGCTTGCAAGAGATCTCCAACTTTCCAATCTCTTTCTCTCAGCCTTCTAGAAAGCTAAAAGGAAAAAACAAAGCAAAATATTTTGACTAGGACATCCTGATTAAGTTACAGAAGTTATTCTTGAAACATTAGGTCATAAGAGATCAGTTGTAATGAGTTAATCATTATTCCCACATCTATAAAAACAAAAACTTCCGCAAGAATCAAGCACTTTTCTTTAGGGCAGTCTTCACAAAACTTTCTTCTGGAGGGAGCACCATTTTCAAATTATGTGGTGCCACAGGTATGAGGGCTGTGGTTCATCAAAACTGCAGAAAACAGGAAATTCTGAACACAAGATTAAGACATTTGCCACCCCTCCCATGCCAATAATGCATGTATAAAAAGACAAAACTCTGTCTTAATAAAAGGATGTGGATTTTCCTTTCACAACATATAGTGTGGTTGGGGCGGCACAGACACTACCCTCAATGAAAACAGTTTCTTCAGAGTTGGGAAATTATAACATCTTGGAGAAGAGGAAAAGGTGATGATTAAGTTAAACTACCACTCAGGAGCAGAGATCAGTGTAGCTGAAAACATTTCTTTTCCCCCAGGATCCAAAGAAAAAAATCTTCCATTGCTGATGTGTCAATCTCAACTATATGTGTAAGAAAGCCTACTCTAAAGAAAGAATGAATTTGACAGCTTGCCCAGGAGTAAAAAAACCTAACAATTTTTAGCTTAAATAAATAAACAAATACCAACACAAACAAAGTATTCTCTGTAGCAACCTGTCACTGTTGAATTTTGTAAACACAGTTTAGACATCCTACTTATTCTTTGGAGCTGTAAATTTTTACCCCCTTTCATAGTCCCTACCAAGTCATTCCATGCATTAAGTTTAAAAAAAGTAATACACAGTGTGCAGGGAAATATTTTTCACAGCTACAAAATTAAAAAGTGATATAGTTTCTACTGTGAGACCTATCAGATTGCAATATAAAGTTCTAAAACAAATTAAAATGGACACAATTTTTCCCTGCCTCTTTACCTAGCTGACGTTCCAACTGCAACAAGGCAGGTGATAGGACTGACAGAAAGAACATGGGCATAAAAACACGTATCAAACAATTAACTTCTTGAGAAAACCATTAACTTGAACAAGCAAAAGATCCTCTTTAATCCTGAGCATAATTTATTCTGAACACTGGAAACTTTTCTCAGTGGAAATTAAGGATGTCTTTTCTATATAAGAAGATACTGAAATCTGCAGTTATTTCTGTGAATCTGAAGCACAGGAAGTGGGAGTTTTATAGTCTACAACATGCAATTTTGTAAATTATGTTTGCTGGTTTATAAAAGAATGGTCATTTTTCTTTCCTCTGCCAGAGGAAAGTGTGGCTAATGTCCAAATACCTACTTGAGCAAATAAAATATAAAACTTCGGTCCAAATCGGTTTTCCACCATGATAAACCTACAGAACTGACACCTAAATTTTAATTCGAGGTTTAATCTCACTATTTCTTTAGATGACCAATCTGTTTCTTACTGCCAGACAAGTGAAATATTAGAGTTTACTCAAAACAGGAATCCTAAAACAAGTAGGTAAGGTATCATTAAAAATTGAACACATATGATTTTTTAATCCAGGCATTTGCATATCCACATTAGCAGGCATTTCCCAGAAGTCAAGAGCTATCTATTCTAATTTACTGGTTTCTTGTCGTGTTCCTAACAAATGTATTTTGTTCCATACATAGGTATTTAAAGAGCGAGCTCCCATCCAGCTGCGGCAGGTAATTCCCTGCCTGACACACGGCAGGAGCACTTCTGCCTTTCTGCAGCCACATCGCCTCGTTACCCTGCTGCAATCAGCTAACACAGGCCTTTCCTCCCTGCCAGAACTCACCACCTACTTCTGCAGCAAACAGCTGTTTCCGACGAGCTCCGAGCCCGGCGGGGTCCCCAGGGAGCCGAGGCAGCTGCCCGGGAGCTGCCCGAGCCCGCGGCTCCGAGGAGCAGCGCCGCGGCCGCGCCTTCCCGCTGGGCTGCAGCGCCCTCTGGAGGGGCTCGCTCGGCCCCACAGGAGCCGGGAATGACCGCCGCCAGGTTAATTCGGTCTGGGTCGGAGATCGTTCCCCTTGGGAAGCGGGATGGAATAAAAAACAGGTAATCTGTTTTTCTCTGCCTCCGGGGAGGGAAACAAAGTTTCAATTTATTTTACTGTAACTGCATCTGGGCAACTAAAACTAATCTTTAAAACTAACTGAAACAATTAACTACTGTAGCATTTTCCGGACTGCATGACTACTGCATGCCCCAAGGTTTTACCTTCAGGTGTCAACTCTGTATCAATTTATAAATGAAGTGTCAAGTAGAAAAATATTATCATTTTTTAGGAGGGCACACAAAACAGACACTGCTATTTTCCAGAGTGCTCTTCTCGGTATGTCCTCTTATTAAGGTAGCTGGAGTCGTGCTCAGATACTCAGCCAGCTAATAATATTTTTCCTGTGTGACCTGGAGCATTGGCTCAAATCTCAGCACCACAGCTCTGTAGTCTCTTAACTCAGAGCTGGCCAAAGAATGAGAGACTCATGGAAAAATTTAGAAAATAGGCACACGCCATCTCTTTTGTGTCCTTCATACTATACTGTTAGATACACGTGTCTCGTATACACAGAAAATAAATTATTATTAACACTTGTGGGTCCTACCACTATTCTACCTAAGTATTTGCAATAAACATGAAACAGATGAACAGATCTTCAAGAGAAGGCAAACAACTTCACGAGGTCAGAATGACTCTTATCCCTAACCTCAACTTGTTGACAAAACCTTCAAAAACCTCCATAAAATGCTCAGGCAAGCGAGAACAGAAAAAGTGATGTATTTTCTTCTTTGTGTTAAAGCACTTGTAAACGGTAACAAAGAAGAAACATATTAATATAAGGACTAAACCAAACAATTTCAAATAACACAGAAAAGCATTCTCAAACTGCCTTCCAGTTTACAGAAGCACAAAGTCCACTCTATAAGAATTAATGCACATCCAAATATATTCTTGAAACTATTCTAAATCAAACATACCAAGCTCCAGAAAAGGAACAGAGGGCATATATTTCTACATGCCAAAATAACGTTTCCAAACTTTCTGGGTTATTTCAGATAAGAATGCAAAACTTCCTGCTCTCAAAATCAAATACACATTCCATACAGTTACATAGGCAGAAAAACACTCCAAAATCACCATTCTCTTTGTGTGTGATGAAGGCAGGAGCCTCTTTTAGGGGAATGCAGACCAGGTACGATCCAGACTGGCCTCTAGGCATCTTTTACATTCTTACCACAAGTGTCCAGTAACTAAGCACCATCAATGCACACATCCATCCAGCTCTGGGACTCTGTTTTGTCATACTGACCTCTACCTCCCAGTAACTGCACGTTTCTCCTGAAATGATGATGTAAGCTTTGGAAAGCCCCATGCTGAAGAGTCAATATTAAATTTCAGAACTGAGAGCAAGCTTTTTCTTCCTTAATATACTGGTAAGTACAGTAAGGCATTTTTGACAAGATCTTAATTGTTAAAATGCTATTAATGGCATCACATTAACACTTTTTCACATTATCAGGTCACAAAATACAAATATTTTATAATTATCATTCCTATGAACCTCATCTTTAGAGACAATGCCTATAAATCTATTTAGTTAGCTTTTCCATAACAAGGTAAGGTTAAAGTAATTTCTTGGTTGATTAAAAAATACAGGTTTAATGTAAGAAAATCCAGATCATCATGTGTAGTTTGGTGTACAGCCATGAAAGAATAGGTTTTACGATTTTATTGGATTAATAAGTTTCTCTCATGTCTTTCTGATAGAAATACTCAGGACCATATTCATACCAAAATACTGAGCTTTTCCAAAGACACACAAATTGCTAATGCCCAGTTCTTTGAAAGTTTGATTAATAAAATGAAAGTAAAGGTACCTAAGAATAACACAATCCTATTGAGAGTTCTTTTTAGTAGTTTTGGTTTTAGTAGCTTACAGAATGAAGACATAATATTTACTTCAAAACTGAACTTCTATCTCACAAGAAAATGCATCTTTGCTACGAAAAAAACCCAACAAAACATGAACAAACAAAAAAACCCCACAAACCAAAACAAAACAACCCTAAGCAGAACACATTAAGTTAGAAAACAATTTGCATGACCAAGTTCTCGTAAAGATTCAATTTCTAAACAATTAAATACTAAGTAAAAAATGCTTGAAAAAATATAATTTTCACCAAACAGAAATTATGTAATTGCATCCTTTTTGGCGTAAAACACTTGTAAATGCAGAAGTGAAACAACCAGCCTGATGAATACTGGCTTATGTACGGTATATACACAGGCAAAACATGCTGTTCCACTTTACCTCTCAGGATTTAAATAATGATTTTCCTCAGCAGTGAACAGCAAATGAAGTAATAGCAGTGGGTACATCACAGCAAATGGAAGTCAAGGAAATCCTTCCCCTTTCCCACCACCCATCAAGCCCAAGTACTTACAAAGACGAATTCCCTTGCATCAGCGTCACGAAAGTGAAGATCAGACACCTCTGTTTCAGAGGCTGCCAGCCACTGGAGTGCTGCTCTGAGCTGTGGGTCCACTAGATTTGGTTCCAGATCAATATTCATTATTGATAAAGTCTTTCGAACTTGCTCCAAACCTAACATTAAATACAAAATAAGCAAATCTGTAGCTTCAAATTGTTTCCAAATAATCTCTGTATTTCACTGTTTATAGTCTGTATTATCTAAAAAAACCCTCAATTTAGTATACACAGATAATATGAAAGGAAAAAATTAGATTGGTCTCCAGTGTTTCAGAACTTTCCCATTAGGAAGTATTGCTTATTCCATTTACAACTGTGTGCAAACATAGCTACATATTAAAAGATACTTAAAACTATAATGTATATTCCAAATGACAAGGAATTTAGCATAGACTTTCACTGCTGTTCATTGAACAGCAATGGCTCTCACATGGTCCATCAGCTCCTTCCATTTCCAGCTGTTATTTTTTGCTATGCCTTCATCTAACTCATTTTAAGAAGTGTGTATTTCTGAATTCTTTCCTGCACTGATCAGACTGCCTCTTGAACTTTTCCAAAATATACTGCTGGTTTTACTGAGGCATATCCAATTTTTCAACATTTCTTTTAAAGCATAAGTTCCAAAAATTTGTACAACATTAGAAGACTCGTTGTGTTAATGACACTTAGGAACTACAGTATTGTCAATTTCTGTTCCCAAGCAAGTTTCTGTATCCAGCTACCACAGAGATCCTTTGCCACACTCCCAGAACAACTAGGGACTTATGTAGTGCTCTCCAAGTTGGAGTCACTGCTTCCAGAATACTGAACTTGACTAGAAATATGGAATACATTCGCAACAAAAACATTTATTCATGTTGAGTTTAGCTCAATCTCAATACTCTTCCAACTAAGGGTATGAAAATTGAGGTACATAAGGTATTCACTCCCAAGCAGCAAAGTCAAGCAAGCTGAAACAGATTCCCCAGAAGTAAAAGCAAGAGAAAATTAACTAGCAAAACTGTAAAACAAAACAGTGTTTTCAGTGGATAACAGACTATTTGTCTAGGAGCCCCAAAATTTAACTTCTTTATAGGACAAAGAACAATTTTTTTTTTTAAATTATGACAGTGTGTGGAAAGCATTGTGGTAACATTGCTGGGAAATTCTGGTACATTTTTTAGTACTATAAAATAGATGTACATTTGATAATAAGGCTTTGATTCCAATTCTTCGGTGACCAAGGCACAGTCAGCTTAGAAAAAGCCAGACATTTCCAGGTATATAAACAGAACTTCCAAATGTACAAGACCAGGTACAAAGTGTCCTACCTAGCACACTGTTTAGAGTCCTACAATTACACAACAGAAAGACCCTTTTCAAAACAAGAGTAAGAGGGTAAGGAACTTAAACTGGAAAAATTTCACTAGAAAATCCTTCATACAGTATAAAGTAGTCTGTTGCACTACAGACAATATGTGACACCTAAACCATGTAAAGAAAAAATCCCATCACTATCCTAATTGAGCAATTTGAGCATTTGAGATGCCAGAACTGATGAAACCTACAGAGTAGAAAATATTTTAACTACAATTATTCTGAGGAAAAAGTACTCATTATTATTATAGCTTTATTTTCTTATATCCTTAGAGTCACATCTGATTTAATACAATTAAGAGCTGTTGGTCACTTATATACATTTTCCAGGAGCTTAAAAGGAGAGAAAAAAACTCCAAACCAACCATAAACCCACACATCTTTCTGCTTACACTCAGACTACTTGAAGATGTGCAACAAGGCAGAATATCCTCTGTAAGGAAGTAGCAGAGGTTCCTGGAAACGCTTACTTTATCTTCAGAACATACCCAACACAAAGAAGAGCTCTGTTACAACTTGTTCTAACATCAGCTCATCTTAAAACCATCTTCACCCAGTGTGTATTCAGGCTGTTTTCATTTCAGTTAACAAACTTTGGCACATCAATCACACTGGAGTCAGAGCACAGAGATCTTCTAACAAACCACAAAGTTGTAACAAGATTCTGGGATTCTGGATAGACCTTATGTTATACTTCACTAAGAAGAAAGAGAAAATAGCAAATACATCAAATCCAAGATTTCTATTGTTTTTCCTGGCTCTCTCCCAAGATTAATGTGCCCAGTTTGAGTAACTTCAACATTTTGAACACAGCCACGCAGATGGATTGCCATGGATCGTCAACAAATATTTTTTTAAGAAGTTCAGCTCTGCATATAAATTCACGCTTTCAACAAGCTGATCAAAAAGTTCCCTACCTTATGTTATTAAATTCATGTGAGCATCAGTAAGTAATTAGCACTTCCCAAAGGCTGCAAATTTCAGTGTATTAAGAGGATAATGTAGGGCATTAATCAAACATTCTGACGCTCGACTGATATTCATTATGATGAATAAGGATAATAGAGTTGTCACCTTGTTTTGCAGACTACAAAGGCAAAGTATTAACAAAAAATTAATGTACAGTGCACAGGACAAGAACAGTAGTATATGCAGGAACTGCATATTACCTTCTACAGCATCCTTGGAATCTTCATCTTTATCTTCTGTTCCATCACTGTATTTTAATTAAGAAAACAAAACTATCAATACAATCCAATATATGCAGTAAATGTAGTAAATTCTAAGACTGTAATGAAGGTTAAACAACAAGAAAATCATAAAATAATTAAGGAGGGATCATGAAAAGCAGCTTTGCTTCTCACACCATTTCATGTTGTAAACAGACATCATCAAAGTCACAAGATTTTCTCTTAGGAAAGGAAGAGAGGAGAGAAATGAGAAAGGTGTTAAAGATGCTACTTATTGATTTTAATAGCTTTGCTTCATATGTGAAAAGGTTCAGCCACCTTATATCACAGACATCAATAGCTATAGGTAAGCCTAAGTGGTCTATTAAAACCAATTACTATGCAATTCTGAAAGTTTACACAAGCTAAAGGGAAAAAAAACCCAGAAATCCTGTAGGAAGCAAGCTCTAATCCACATTAAAAAAAAAAAGTAAATCTAAAGACTTATAAAACTGCAGGCAAAAACATGCAAAAAAGGGACCCTTTTGCAAGCAAAATATATTAATCAGTTTTAGCACAGAAAAATTTAATCATTCAGGGTGGATTAATTAATGAAAAAATCATATTGTGATTAAGTGAGAAGAGTGTGAATAATGTATCAGCATAAAAAATGTACTGTATTTTTATTGTCAAAAATGATGATTTCATGCATTAATTATGAGGAACCCATCTGGTTTATATTTCTCAACTCAACCAACCTGTCTGATGTTGGAAAGGATAAATTCTCCTCATACATATCCCCTTCTAAACCAAGACTGCTCCAGCTACTGCTGTTACCATTACTGCCAGGAGAAGAAGAGAAGACAGCTGAACTAGAAAAGAACAATAGCTCAAACTAGAACCTTCATTTTCCTTACAAGTCTTTTATTAAGACATTTAACACAAGAGCACTGAAACTTCCTAGGTTTATTGGAACAAACATGACTCTCTGTGCTATCCAGAGCAGCAATGTGCACAATAATGCAAAACTAGCAGGTTTCAGTACACTGGTCAAAGTATTAATTTGTACTCATTTGTACTCAGATCTAAGCACATTGTTTGTTGTTTCTAAAAGCTAACAATTTCAAAATGATTACTCAGAAGAAAATAGATTACATCTGTGTTATTTGCTTAAGGAGCAGCTAACAGTTACTAAAATTATGCACTGTGAAGACAACTTCACATACAAAATCCTTCCATCTCACTCCAAAAACCCAGTAACAATCTCCAACAGCCTGATGAGAAGAATTCCTAGAATAAAGAATTTTTTGAAAAAAATTAATACTGTTCTGCAAGTTGATTTTTTAAAAAAAAAAGGTTTTTAAATCTATGAAAACAATACTGAAGAGATCATTCACAGTTCACAAAAATACTGCACTTATCTATGACTACATTCAACCCAATACAAAGGACTGAAAAAACTGAGCATGTTCTTACACTCGCTAATTTCAGTCATTATAAATAGCACAGTTTGTTAAGCCTGTCAATACGTACAACACTGAGCAACTCTTATGATTAAATCTCATTCCCCAACTTCATAACACCCCCAGAGCATGTCTGGAAGCCTTCCAAGAACAGGACTTCCAAATATCCAGCATTTTTCAAGAAAGCAGACTGCCTACTAGAGCTGGCATGAGAAGCCACAGAGTAACTGCAGAGAACTGCTGCAGGAAGCTGCTTTCTCCTAAGTTTTATGGGACTGTTGAAGCTCATTTCCACTCATGGCAAACAGCAGAATGGGGGAAGAAAACATTTCAAGAGACAGACACTGATCTCTTTCAAGTGTTTGCCAGTAACATTATCACCTATCAGTGTCCCTTGCTCTCCAGCATGAATGCTTAGATCCCAATCTCAAAACAGTGAACAACAGCAGGTTAGCAAGCTACAATATAAACACACTCAAATAACATGAAAAAAGTTTAAGAAGTTGCAAGTGTCTTATTCAGTACATTGTTGCTTATTTAGCCTTCATGTCCAAAGAAAATGCAGACTTCTCTTTTTAACAAGAAAAAAGAAAATTAAAGAGCAGAAGCTTTTGAAGAAACCAATTTGCAGAGAATGCAAACCTGGTCTAAAAAACTGTGTGAGACTATCACACTTTATACAAAATATTAAATTTGGCTTTAAATTATTAAATTACAGGTATAAAAAAATTTAATATAGCCTATTGGTACCAATACTTTACACTCACAGTGCCTCTTTCACTGGAAGTTACAAATGCAAAACAAAAATAGAAGTAAAAGCTGCACTGGTCCGCAGACTAAAGGATAAAGAATTTGTAATCTAACAGAGTAACCTCTGCACACTACTGTTCTGATTAGGTAAGAGACAATGCACTTTACAGAGGTCAGTCTTGGTCTGAAATAATCATATATATTGAGCCATATGATTACAGTGACGTATGAGGAAGGGATGAGACCTTTTCCTAATTAACAGCCCAACTAGCAGTCTTTAAAATAAACTCCTGTAACCACAAAACAAGCAATAAGCAGACAAAGACATTATAATGCCTCTGTAATGGCTCATACAGCTCTTCAACAAGAGCCAGCAGAAGAATAACAAGAAAAGCAAGAGGCTTCTGCTCTGAGTTATAACCAAACCTGGATGCTGGATGAAAAGCCTATGTCTATGCCTATGTTTATACCTACAAAAAAACTAGAGAAAAAGCTTAACTTTTTAATTCTAAATTTAAGTCACCAGATTTAGGCAGGAAAAGCAGAAGATACAAGCACTTCCCAGCATAACTAACTAGCAAGTTCTCTAAATACTTTTCATCTTAATGGAGCTGCCCTCAGGATGCAGTGAATTAATTTCTTGTTTGGCTTTGCTTGTGCATGGTTTTTGCTTTACCTGTTAAACTGTCTTCATCTCAACCCATGAGTGTTCTCACTTACACTCTCCCAATTCTTGCCCCCATCCCATCTTGGCAGGAGTGACTGACTGGCTGTGTGGGGCTTAGTTGTCAGCTGGGGTTAAACCACAGCAGGGTATTATTACTGCATCTGGTCTTGTAGCAGATCTCCCCCTGGCTATCTTTTTTTACACAAGGCAAAAACCCCAGATTCTTTCTTCCACCTAATAAACCTCAGCAACACAGACAAACACACGTGCTGCTACCAAGCCACAATTAGTTTTGTAAAACCAGGTCACCAATTTGCACATGCCTGTTTCCTCCATCAGCACCTTACTATCCAAATGATGCCTCCCTTTCTAGGACTAACATGTTAACTCAGGTCATTCCTCCTCTAATGAGCCACAGATTTTCTTCCAAGTTATAAAAATTACCTTCTTTTCATTTACATCTGTTTTGGGAATGATAAACAAATCACAAATACAACACAGGCACTACTGGTCCAGAATCGTTTTTATACTTTTTCCCTTTATCAACTAATCTATATTTTTATTGTGTAACTGCCAATATAGTGAATGTTCTCCCTTATACTGAGATTTTCATCATAATTTTCACTTGTTCAAGAGATCATGTTTTACTAAAATAACTCTGAGTTATTACATTCTTTTACAAAGTTATTAAGGTGTATGAATGATAAATTGTAGTAGTGGTTTGATTAAATTATTTAGTTAAGCAAAACATGAAAAATACGGCAGATATTTAACTGAGAAGTTTCACATTGGTACCAAATAACCTATTCAGATATTACTTAAACAAGCATGTCTCCCATACTTTCTTTAATGTCAGCAATGCTGGAAGTACTAACTAAAGAAAAATCTCTCTCCCATTTCTGCTGTTCTTCAACAGAAATGCTGAACTTTTTTATATCAGTCACAAAAAACTAAGTTTATTCTTTCCTCATACATTCCTGCTTTAGAAGCTGGGCCACCACTCTCGATATAATTCTCCCGGGAAACAGGCAGAGACATTGCAAATTTTAGAGCTGCCATTCTAATCTTTGTCAGTTATCAATCAGCCAGGAACAGTACAGTGAGAAGCTCTGTAGAAAACAAAGTTACTACTCTGAACAGCTAAGTTCCAGCATTACACACCTGCAAGTCTATGGTTGGCAGTATATAAATACTCCACCAATGTCAGTTAGTGCAGCTTATAAATTCCAGTCCCAAAAAAGACAAAAATAGCTGTAAAAGTTCATCATGCATATTAAGCTATTACTTTTTCAAAAATAAATGAATTTATAGAAAACATTTTCTCAAGTATTAAGTTTTAATATTTTAGAGCATAACTTATAAACTATATTCTCAAGCTGTATTTTACACAGGGTGGTTGTTTTTAAAATGCTTACATTTTTGCTAATACTTAAATTTTATATGTACAGTTTTACTTGATGTGATTCCCTGGCATCAATGACAATGCACTCTCCATATATTTTACAGAGTATGAACATTCATGGCCAACATTTTGTAACAAAATAAAATCAAGGTATTAGAGCCATTTTTAATAAAAAAGTCTGTGTGTTGAAGACAAAAATAATCTCTTCTCCCCCAAACCCCAGGAGAAATATCACTTGATGACAAGTTATTTGATGTCAAGGTAACTGTTAAACTATACTAACATCTTTATAGTTACCTGTCACTTAGGTGAAGAAAACTGCTGCTCTCATCAGGATGTTCATCTTCAAAACTTAGATTGGACCAACTCCCAGTGCTATCATCACCAATACTAAGACTCATCTGCTGGCTAACAACAGATTCAACAGAGTGAAATCCTTCTCTTCCAACAGAGCTAAACAAAAATTTAAGACAAAAACATCACTGCATTTCATGCTGATCTGTGTTTAATTCATTCACAGCAATTTAACCCCATTTCAAAGACATTAAATTCCATTGGGAAAAAAAAGTGGGGAATCCCTTAATTTGGGCCCTTTTCTAAACACAAGAAATAGTGCAAACAAATTAATCTGAAGCATCAACAGGCTGACATCAGACATTGCTATTTGGAAGTCTTTCATGAGAAATCAAAGGGAGTGGTACAAAGAATCCTCTCATTTGGAATATTATTTGCTATGAAGCACAGAAGGCACTGCAGCCTTGCAGACTGTGTATCAAGGTACATCTGTTAAGCAGAAGACTTACCATTTCTGAACTTTTTCACCCTAGAACAGTTTGGCTATTTTCCCTGGCCTGCCTTCAGTACAAGCATTTAAAGTGGTCTGCTACTGAGGGCAAAGTGCTTAAGTATAAACTGGTGACTAAAATATTAGGATTCCATTTTTTAGAAAGCTTTCTGCAAAAAAAGATTTGTTTTTCTCCTTCAAGAAAGTGTAGCAATGCATGACTTGTACAGAATTTTTACCCGCAGGAAGTTTAATTTTTTTATCCAAAAACCAATCAAGCAACCATACCCCACAGGAGTTAATCTTTAGAAGACATTTCAAAAAATTAATTTAAAGAAGTTTGAATTCCTTATTAAAGAAAACAAACAAACAAAAAAAACAAACTAAAAAACCCTTACAAAATGAGAACATGCAGTTATGAACTAACTTTCATGTGCACACTGTGATTATCTATATATATATGTATATATGAAGCAGCAGGAAGTTCAAGAAAAATGATCAGCCTACTCCCACACAGCAAGCAGCCACAGTAACATTCACTATTTAAAAAGGCAACCTCAACCACATCATTCCTAACACTTTGCTCCAGTGAGCACCAATTTGCACAAATATGTTCCTGAACTGAAACCCATCAGGGTAATAGAAAAGGTAATTTTTCTCCTTTTTATTTACAGTTATACCAGCACCAGTTGTCTACATCACACAAGGCAGTTTCTCAAGGATCATATGCATTACATTCCACATGCTAGATGACAACAGAAGAAACATTTATAAATTCTGTCACAGCAAAATTCTAATAATGCTTCCTTGCCACAAATTTAATAACAAACAGTATCTCTTTGAACGCTGCATTTTGTTGTTGGCATATTCTAATTAGAATTTTTAAATAAAAGTGTCATCTTTGATACCACAGGCACAGAAAAACATAACCACATGACTTTCTTCTTTTGTCACACATCAAGTAAAGACTCAACCCTGTTGTGCAAAGACCAACAATATACTCAAGAGCATTTTTTATGCTCTTAGTATGTATGTGTTTCATATCAAACCTTGAAAAATTTAGTTCAGTCCCACTGTGGCCTTTAGTCACTGAACATATAAAAATCTTTAAATTTAATTTTAAAAATTTTATATAAAATAGATTTTTTTTATTGTTCATCATGATGCCCCTTTAAACACCAGAGAAAGAAACCAGTGTGAGGAATTCACCTCAAAAAAAAAAGAAAAAGTAGTAAGAATATAAATACTACTTCAAAAAGGAAAAAAAAAGGGTACGGATTGCTCTTGGACCAGAAAACATTTCACTCTTTTCACAGCACAACCTGTTTTAGGAAACAGTTGTTTGCCACAGATTTACTGTGGCAAATATTTCCTATTTATAGACCTAATAAAGGAAACAATATGTTACTCTTTGCTAAATACACAAAAATTTCAAATTCCTTTGTTATTGTACTACTATTTTATAAGCTAAAGTGTAGTTTAGTAGGTTGCTTTTTCGTAAAGTACCAGATTTTTTTTTTTTTTCTAGTAGTAAAGACACTACCACAAGACAGCCATAATAAAAAAATGAAGTCTTCATACTACAAAACAATGGCTCATTTGACCAGCATCAGATGTTGAAGAGGAAGTATGAACAGGGAACTAACCTGGATTCTGTCATGGCTCACAGATCAACAAAACCTGTAAGGACTAGTATTGTACAACTGCAGGTACTATTTTGAAGTTGAAAAAAAAAATTCCACTTATTAGTCACCTACTGGAACATACGTGCTGACATACATAGTATCCTTGGTTTCAAGCTCATATAGGTGGAAAAAAGCTTTTTTTCCCTAGTTCTGAGTCATTTAAATATAACCAGAAGAACAAAAACAAAACATTCAGAACATAAAGTGCATCTTTCTAAGAAAATATACCTTAAAAGTCCTTCTGAGCACATATTTGTATTAACAATCCTTTTTCTGGTACAAAATGCAACAATAAGAGAAAATTAATATTACCTTATGGTAACTGCCTGACCAATATTAGTCATAGCGGATGTCATTATTTCAGTAGTAAGGCTTTCAGCAAAACTGACTCCATCTTGTCCAATACCACTGTCAGCTGTCAGACTTGTGTAACTCAGCTCTCTTTCAGCTTTCTCTATGGCTGCAGTAGCCCCCTTATCAGAAAAAACTGTCCTCTGTTCTACATCAACGTGGATTTTGGGAATATCGAGTTGAATCACTCTTGAATTTTGACAGGCACCACCCAATCCAGAATGAAGAAAATGCCTCACTGGAATGCAAGATCCTTGTGCAGGTAGATGATGGGACATACTTTCTGTACAGTACCGATGTTCCTTCATACTGCAGCATCTACAGACAGTTCCAGAAAAAGGAGACAGTTTCTCAGTGTACAAGAGCTTATTCCCATTTTTTCTGTTTTCAGCCACATGGAGAACAGCTGACTCTAAACTCATTTCTAGAGTATCATCTGCTACTTTCCTAGCATATTGTTCTATAGCTTGAATTATACCTTCACTGTAGCCATTTTCATTTATATTACCTGTACTATGATAGAGTTTATGATCTGGGGAGAAAGGAAGAAATGTTCTAGAAAACCTTGTTTTAATGAGATCCCCTGTGACTTCATCAAATTCAGTCTTTTTATACAAACAGGAATCTGTCAGAGACTTCGGCAAACATGCTCCCGACATTTTCAGTTTCTTCCTGACATCACAAGTGATACTGTGAGCAAGGGATTCGGAAAAATGGAACAACTCTGTACATTCCCTTCTCTGTGCACGGACACTCCTCTCAAACATTTGGCCTTCACAGCAATGAATGCTGCTTTTCACTTGCTGTACTGCATTCCCAGCTTTGATCAGCTCCAGCTTACCATTTACCTGTGCATTTTGCCCAGGAAATGTCTTTCTGCTGCATCTGAATTTGTTTTTTCTAGCAGCTTGCTGCAAGCCTGATTTGATAGACCTGTAAGCAAGTCTGCTGGCGTACTGATCCACCAACAGCTCAGCGTTGCCTCCTTCTCTTTTCAGAACCCGGATAATGTGATCTGCGTACTCATCAGTCACACTTTCACAACTTGGGTACTTGGAAGTCAAACCTGCCATGCCTGAACCTTGTGGTAAAGGAAGCCCAGATGAATCTCTCTCTCCCAGCCCCTGGTCTTGTACTGGGCCACACCATTCTTTTGAATTACTATCTTTATCGCCTTTATTCACATAAAAGCAATCCACCTGGCAGTTTACCTGCTTCAACCTCAACAGCTTGCAATGCCTTGATTTCACTGCTTTCTTGGCCTCATTAATGACTTTTCCTGCCATATCACCTGCATAATTCCACAAGGAATTACATGTCTCTTCTGGGATATTTACAAATGCAGTATATCTACATCTTTTCTTTTGCATCCCTAACTGAGCCTGCCTGCCAGCTTCTCTTTCATTTGTTTTACCACCTAAATGGGAAGCAGCCATTTCAGTTGCTACTGAAATTATGTGGCTAGCTAGGCAATCTGCATACTGAATTGTTTTTGCTGAATGCTCCTCTTTCTCAACAGGCATTTCAGAATGATCTTCATCTTCACTACTTTCCACTTCTTCAGAAAGTGACCACATGAGTTTTAGCATAAATTCCTCATTTTCCAAAGAGTCATGCTCAGTTTCAGACGAAGCAGTAGTGGATGGATTGTAGGGTGTAGAAGGTGGTGTTGCAGGCGCAAACTCCTTTGCTAATTCTCCCTTGAGTTTCTTGGACAGTTTTCTTAGGTTCCTTTCACAACTACCTTGACATGGTACTAGAGGAGTTGGTGGGGGTGTATCGGGCATTAAACAGGTATTTCCATGTTTCAGGCTTGATTTTTCTTCCATCTGCAAAGCACCTTCACTGCCAAACATCTCTGAAGGAAAGCTATTTGCATGCTGAAAACAATCAGTCTGCCTGTAATTCAAAGCTCCTGCTGATAGTTTCTGGGTATCGCTTTTTTTGGAAGGCTTGTTTAGGCATGTTATTGAACAGCTCCCTGAGTCAGTACAGTCCTCTAGAACATGCCTAGCACAAGTCACAGTGGAACAAGGCGGTGGTGATTTTGAAGAAAAATTGTTTCCTTTTTGTTCCTGCCAACAATTTTTAGATTCTAAAATACACTGAACAGAATGAGTTGGAGTAAGAAATTTACATGGATTATTCAAAGGCAACTGTTGTTGTTCCACAATTATAGAAACATTGCTTTGTTTCTCAGCTTCTTGCTTCTTTATCACACATTGTTCTTTTTGATTGGTATCTCTGTAAATCTGTGAGTTCACATTACATGTTAAATTCTCACTGGTGTTGCATAACACAGTTTTACTTTCTTCCACAGACTGTTTTATGACATACTTGGCCAAATGATCTGCAAACGTGCTCTTGGGGGTGTCTTCACCAGTACCTTGCACATAAGGTTTTTTATCTATTACTTTTCTTGTTAAAAAATCTGAATACTCTTCTACTGCTTTTGTTACTCTAGATGAGGTTATGGTTTCATAAGCTTCATTTACTATCATATCTACCATAGTTCCAGAGAAAGTATTAATGCCTTTTGACCCACTTGTCAATTCTGAATTATTGTTCATTCCAGATCTGTTATTTGTTGGTTTGGTGTCATTCTGGTTACAGAAGAGGGATGGAGTACTTTCCGTACTTTGACTGTGTTCTGAAGTTAGATAAATATTTCTGAAAGAAGCCACTTCCTCCTCTCTCGTTCTGCTTGTGAAAAATGGATGAGTAGAGTCTTTGAATATTTTTGTACTGTCATCAGCATTTGGAACAGTGGATACTTTCACTTTGTAAGCATCAGAGGAAACCTGTTGCTGACAAAGGGCTCTTCCAGCTAAGGGCACAGGTATTGAACTCACAACACCAGAGGTACAAAATAGAGCTTGCTGTACTGTATATTCCTTCTTGGAGTCTTGGATTGGCTTTTGTGCTACCCTATCATTAAAATTAGGAGAAACTGTGGAAGTCTGTGTCGACTCTAACATACTTTCTGCACTTACATATTTGATATTGTCCATGGAAACACTAATGGCTGCTTGGGTTGTGAACGTCACATCAACCTGAGATAGTTCAATAAATGCCTCCTGAATGACAGATTCAGACAAATCTCGGGCATAGGATCTTACCACTTTGTTTTCATAATCAAATGATGAGGGCTGTGCAGTAGGTGTTGATGGATATGAAAACTGGCATACTTCCATGATTCCTTCAAACACAAGCTCTTCAGCAAGGTCTGCTGCAAACCGTGCAACAGTGTTGTTAAATATTTGTTTCTTTACCTGACGCAATTCTTTCAAAGCACCAGTTATAGCTTCGCTCACCAAAAAGTTTGCTATGCCATTAATGGCACGCTCCTTCAGCGAGACTGCTCTACGTCTTCCAATCTCATAAAAAGCCATTTGAAAGACTGAAGAAGTCAACCTAGCAGCCAAATGGCAAAGTGCATTTGTGCATGAAGAAACACCTTTTTGGAGGTCCTTAAATGCACTGCCAAAACTTTTTTCAACCAATTCAGTTGCAAACTTTTGAATGCTATCTCTTATCATTAGTGACTTATGTTTAGATTTCGTTTGCTTCTCTGGTTCCTTACTAGTTTTCATTTTAAGATCTGCAGCTTGCCTCTTCTTCTCTTTTAAAATCATCCTTTTGTGTTTTGAATCATTCTCTGCACACATCTGTTCTGATGAGGACTCAGAAAAAAGAACAGAACCCAGTATTTCACATGAAACACTGTCAGCATATGCTGAATAACTGTCACAGGCAGCATCACGGTGACTTGGACCTGTCCCATCTCCACCTAGATTAACTCGACACAAGCATTCGGAAGAACCACAGCTCCCTAGGGGGCTGAAGGCTGATGTCCTAATGGGGCTGAAGAAGCCTCCATTCTCTTCCCCTGATGCTTTAACCGGGCGAGGGGAATCCGGCACCTCGAAGATGCTGCTGTATGGTGATTCTGGCTTACGAGGAGTTGGTTTCTTTACATTGGCTGGGAGAGTGGGACGATCAAACTTGAACTTCTGAGGATTCATTGTAATGCTTGCAGAAGATAATTTTTCATGTGCAGTCCTCCTTTTCTGGGCAGGATTCCCTAGGATGGGATCCCTAATAATTTTACAAGAGTTTTCCAAGGCTTGTTCCAGCTCATCAAACTGATCAAAACTATCAAAAAATTCACTCACTTCTGAGT
Organism: Passer domesticus; assembly: GCF_036417665.1. Lineage (NCBI taxonomy): Eukaryota > Metazoa > Chordata > Aves > Passeriformes > Passeridae > Passer > Passer domesticus. The sequence goes on along the minus strand of NC_087475.1, from coordinate 61,142,903 downwards.
CTGAATCCTCTATACCATCTTTTACTACTGGAATTTTAGGCAGCTGAAGTTTTGCCTTCAAGCTTTTTTGATACCCTTCTTCATCTAAGAAGATGATGGGGCTTGGGCTGGAGCAATCTGACTCAGAGGATTCAGCTGGAGAGGAAGAAAACAATGTTTTGCGTAAAAAATTAACACCTTGATCAGAAGGATTATATGGCTTATAAAAACTTCTTTGTATCCAGGGATCAGAAATTGAGGTTGTAACTGAATTCCTTACTGAGGACAGCTCCTTAAGTCCCAAAATATCAATCAATGTAGAAGATCTGGCAGATGATTTTCGATGTGCAGAACCCACAACAATCTTTGAGTCAACAGCTTCTAAACATTGAGCAGGGACAGTCTGTGAAGAAGCATCTCGATGGTTTTGAGAAGTAAAGCTGCATGTACCTGAACAAAAAGGAAAAAAGGTAAAAACAGATTGCTTCAAAACCAAGAATCTCCACAGAAATACAGCAAACTGAACAGATTTTAATGGCAACTTCTAGGTTTACTATTGTTGCAAAATGCTAGTTCATCTTTCATGATCAAAGCAATCTTTAATTTTCTTTAAATCCTATTACACATATCTAATCACTGACAAATTAATGCATTTTTTAGCACACAAAGTAGAACAAGATTTTATTTGATATCCATCTGACACTGAGATTAGAATTGTTTGTTCACGAGTTGGTAAACCATTGTGAAAAGAGCAAAAAATTAATTTTTCAATGGCATTGCATAATATCCCTTTACAAAGCATGATTAATGTAAAAATAAATTACAATTTATTTACATTTCCTTTTTTATTAAATTCTAACAGCCTAAATTTCAAACACCAGCTTCTACAAATGTGCAAGAACTTACCAGCACTTAGTATCTTTGAAGGTTCATCTTCATCTAAGTGTTCGAAAGCAGTGACAAAATCATCCTCGATTGAAGAAACTGACTGATTGGTGTCATCATCTTCTCCATGGGTTGTCTCTGTTTGATGTTTTTGTGAAGAGTTTATTTCCACTGCATATCTTATGCCTGCAGTATACTTGCTTAGCAAGGTGAATATATAATCAACTTTGATCCTTGGGAATGAAGGAGTCAGTCTCATCACACAAAACACTTCAGGAAGCTGATTCGTGAAAAAGAGAGCAACAAGAAAACAAACACAGCAATGTTCAAGGGATTCATTCAATGCATTGTCATGAAGAGTAAATAATTTCAAAATATTTAAATTACAAGGAAATTAATTCAATAGTTTGTGTAGAGTGATAGCTAGAATAACTTCTTCATTTCTGTAAGGTCTTCATTCTGAATAAATCACTGCAATAAAGTAACACAACCATGATAACATGTACCCAAGAATCTATTAAAGAATTCATGTTAAAAATTTGTGGAGGAATACAGTATTTCAGAGCATGTTTACGCCACATAATATTTTAGTTTATAGGATATCTGTTTCTTTGAGGTATCTTTAATCTTATATGCAATGTTTGTAATTCGAAAGGATATAATTAGCATGGTAATAATGGGAACAATATAGAAATAAAAATAATGGAAATTCTATCATTAATGGCATTTATAATTTTTTTTAAGAAGAATGATCACTGAGTTTTATGAACACCAGACATTCCCTTAATTCTGGGCAGCTCTGGTTTAACAAAAAAGTCTGCTGAAGACTAATGCTATCTGAGCAGAGCAGAGATAGTTCAGTTGACAAATTTCATATTCTTTCCAAATTGCCAGTGAAAGGGACTATAGCCTAGCAGAAGCACGGGATCAGCACCATAATTAAATATTTGTTGAGTATTTTCTGTAAGCAATACAACACAGTTTATTTTCATGAAACCACAGAAATGTAATATTAATACAGTGTGGCTAAGATGGCCCAAAACCAAAAGCAAGACAGGGCGTAATAAGACTATATGTTTTAGAAGGCAAAATGTAATGTTTCTGACATGCAAGAAGACACAAAAATTTTACCTGATGTTTCATGACATGAGGTTTGGCCAAGGTTTTCTTTACATCTTTTAGAAAAACAGCCTCATTTTCTTTTAGTTTGCGCAACTGGACAGATTTCAGAACATCTGGAAGCTCTACAGAAACAGCTGATAATTCCTGAATTTAAATAAAAAATATTGAGAATACAAAATCAAAAAAAGAGCATATAAATGACAATGGGGTTCATTTCATACCTCCCCTAAACCCTAACCGTTGCTAATTCTGGTAAAGTTTGCTTTTCTTCCCTGTTTCTTACTCTGTCCAACACTTACTCTCTCAAACTGTGATGTAAAGCTTGTGTAAACAAGATTTAATTCACTCCGAACATGGAAGATCCCTAAAAGTCATAAAGCAGAGTCTTGAAAGTGCTGAAAGTGCTGACCTCAGCTAATGATGGTTCTCAGTGGATCTCTACATGATCTTTGTGTGCTTCATTGGAACAGTGTTCTAGCTCCCTATCACAAAAACATGAGCAAGGCACTTCTTTAACATGACCTTGGACAACCTTTGGATTTATCTAATACAGAAGAGGCCTACAAAAGAGTTCCAATTTTTTTTCCAACAGTCCAAACACTACTGATCCCTATGGTTCAAAGAAAATCTCCATAAACCTGTTCTGTCCAATTTTCTCTACATTCCATCTAACTCTAAACAATCAAACAGTTCTTTTCCATAATTGGAAGAATGTCTAGTGTTATAATTTGAAGAATTAGCAACATTGATCTAATATGGAACACAAATTGATTCAAAATCTGTTTTACATTTTAAAACATAGCAAACTATTACAAGCAATCTCTACTAAGTTCTAGACAGACTAGAAACACAATTTTACTGTGAACATGTATGTTGTGAATTATAATGATATGTAAATTGCACAGGAAGGCTAAATCCTTAACTTATGTAAATGGCACATCATATCCCTCGTAGTTTGCTACACTCCACCTTTTAAAATAATATTTCCTTTATATTTATATCTATATATCTAAATATCCAGAAGAACATCTTAAGGCATAACCATAATACTGACTTCTAAACCCCCATAAGCAATTCACAGCAAGAGGTCACATCAGTAAAGTTCAGTTTAGTTTCACACATGCTACTGCACCATATCAATAAGAACAACTCAAATAAGGGGAAGATAACAAACCAAAATACTGATACACACAAATTTTTAACAACAACAATAAAACCCAAACCAAAAAAAAGCACACACAAAAAACACAAGCAACTGAGGCCCTTCTCACCCAAACACCCCCCTGCATTGCATTTAAGTTGGTCTAGAACATCCTAATACAAAGACTGACTCAGGTAACATTGTAAATATATATAAAACACAGATTAACAATTACAATAATTATTTTCAACTTTTCAATGACATTTGAAACGTAGGCTTTTAAGTACTTAAGATACATCTATTCCACTTCTTGAACACCAAATTTCCTCCATCTAAAAATCTAGGTGCTACTTAGAAGAAATTTTGCAATATAGATAGATAAATACTGTACCTGCAAGTGAGCAGTTCCCATCCCTTCTGCAAAACCTATAAATGTAATCTGTAAAATAAATACAAGAATACAGTCAAGTACATGAATTTTTTTTGTTTCCTGCAGATATTTAAGAGTTAAAAACTCAGCAGACTAAGTTAAAGCTTCACTCTTCTGCCACAAAAACATACCTTAGGGCAGTACAGCTTGCTCAAACAGCAGCACACAGTCATACATAAAGAATGGTAATGCTATACTATTTGACTAAGAAAGCTCAGATCAGACTGAAGAGCATATACAACATTTCAACTCACTACACAGGAATTATTCTAGTGACTGATATATACAGAGCAACACATACAAGCCTCATTACATCAGTTAAAATAAAGACAATTTTGCAAAGATCAGTGCTTATCCATCCTTGCTTCAGGCTGGGCACATATAAAACAATTTCAGTCTGAAATCCGTCCATGCTGATAAACTGTTATACATTTGGATATACTGAATAAGCATAATGCCAACACATTATGCAATTTACCATGTAAATTGATTAGCCTGAGGCCAAAACACAACAGATTACTTAAACCACATGTTTGCATGCCTTTGCCAAGTAAACAAACCCTAACATAAAAGAATTAAAATATTCAACCTAGCAAAAAAAAAAAAAAAACAAACCCAAAAAGGTCTTGTCAGGCTCAAGAACATAAAGTATACCAGAAATATCAGTTTTTGTGCTTGTGGACAAGGGAGATATCAAGATATCACATCTTGTCCCTCTTTTCTGTCTACAGGTGTTTTGTACCATTCAAAACAAAGATTGAAGAGAGTCAGCCATTGCTTAAACTTTGTTTCAAACATCAGATTTCCTTAGTTCTCATTTATTATTTCCCTAACAACAAATCCAAAGGCCATCCGCATACTCAAAAAAAACAAACCCAAGATATTTATCTTCAAAACAAGGGTGTCAGAAAATAAGCTTTACTTCCATTTTGTAGATATGGAATAAAGCAAACATCAGTTCCACTGATGTTTGAAATTTAGTTTTATATGGTTTTGGTTCCATTTTTTCAGAGCACTATACATTAGACTAATTTTTAAGTCATAACTCATAAATTTGTAGCAGCTACTCCAGTTACTCCAAAGAACACCATTATGTTTATATTGATACATTATTAACTGGTTCAGCTACCTGCTTGTACATACACAGAATATCTGTAAGTACAGAGCTAGAAAAAAGAAATGGCCAGAATTCTATTTTGAACCTTTTTCTTGTGTTTTGAATTTGTCCTTCCAAAGTGTGAGTAAAAAAGAAACCCAAACTTTATTTTCAACTGAAATCATACTATGAAAAATTCTGTCTTGTTTCTTTCACGGGGTTTCATGGTGGAAAAAAGATCTTCTTCCAGATAATATCTTCCTGCTTACATCCACTAATCCTTATGTCAGGTATGGCAAAATCATAAAGGAAATAATGCCTTTCCATAGCATTCCAAATAGCTCCAGACAAATTACACATCTGCAGCACCGTATTCACTGTGTTAACTGTGAAACAATCCTCTCTGAGCAATGTTACTCTTCAACTCCTACACCTTCTCTTCAACTCCTACACAATTCATTTGCACAACATCTGCAAGACATTCTTCAACTTCTACATTTTTTATCTGTACAGTATGAACTTTTACCAGCACAATACGAACTGAATTACTCCACAGAAGGGACAAAATATCAAACAATTTAAGCTACCTGGGGAAAAACCTAGTTCTCTAAAGAACATTTTGAGAAGCTCTAGAGTTTGTTGCTGTTTGGGATTTTTTGGCAATTTTGCTTTGCTTTTTTTAAATGGGTGTTTTTGTCTTCTTACATGCCCCTTCCTCAAGATAATGATTCCAACCCTTATCTTCTCCCATGGGATAACTCATTGTAAGAGACAGGGCAGTGAGCAGGAGTCATAGCTTCACACAAATGAAGGGCAATATTACACAGTGAGATCAACAGACTGCCGTCAAAGAGACCACTACTGAGTCTGTCTGTTTTTGCCTCAATGATGAGGCTAATCTGGATCTCTTTATTAAGGTCAAACTCCAATTTTCACAGAAAAAAAATCACCTTCTAATACCTTGAACATGTCAGAAGTTCATATATCAGTTCAAAAGCTGTTGGGGAGTAGGCCAAGGAAATAAAAAGGTCATCATTAACACAAGTCCTTTCTTTAAACTAAAAATAAGTGTATGAGACAATTAAGCCATAGGTACAAAGCAAATGATACAGGAAAACCTAAATTCTGGTTTTCTCATTTCTGAGTTCTTCTAATATCATCTTCCATGTAAGTATCTTTTTCCTGTATTTTCATAAGAAAAAAATAGCTGTTCTGTGACAGGATATTGACCCTCTTACATTTCAACCAGAGGACTCTTAATTGCTTGATCTCATAAGGTAACTAAATATAGTCAACTATCTTTCTCCACAGGGACCATCACCGCAGGCATATAAAACATGTTCCCAGCTATCTGACAGGTATTTTCTACAAGACAAAAAATCTTCATCGATTCTAAAGCATGATCTGCCTGATCAGATAAAGAGACAAGGTTTTGCTCACACCTCCACTGCACAGCTCTTCCTCCTTACCTTAATCTGTCATAGCTTTCATCCTTCACAAATTCAGTTTCTTGCCTGCTTCCCAAATGTCTCAACCCCTGACTTGTGTATCCATTCAGTTACACAACCTCTGGTGTTATTCAGGCAACCCTAACTCATCAATCTGCCTCTTACTACTACTTATGCAATTATCAGTCTCCCCTAACCACTTCCTCAGTTGTCTTTGCTTCACTTCTCCCTATCTCAGCTTCTCTGCATGACCTGTTCAGGTCAGCCTCTCCTTCTCTAAGCTCATTGTCAGACCTGTCAACTACCAATTAGAAGTCTTGTAAAACCCATAATACAAGGTACATGGTATACCTTGCTTTTACTTTTTTCTTTTCCCTTTGGGAAAGTTGCTGTTAGTCTTGTAACTCAAACAGTTCTAGTAATTCCTCCTACAGCTTCAAATTTACCTACATAGTCTCACATTCTGTCAGGTCTACTTCATCCAGACCTTGCCCAGCTTTCAGACCATTCATAATCACATAAAATAAGTCTAGATCTGCAATTCTTAGGCTTCAGCTTTTATCTTCAGACCTCAATCAAAGTGTTGATTGAGGACTTGAAGATACTTTGCTAGTTTGTTAGGATATCATCTGTACAACCTTAATCACAGCAGTGCTCACAAATGCAGTCCACCCAAGTCATCTATTCACACACCTAGGTTTTCTAGTTTCACAAATCCTCCGAAGCAGAGAAATGTCACCTTGAAATGTTACAGCCTTTTTAAGACTTCAGTGACTAAATTCAAGAATGACAGTAGGGGCATAGATTTTAAGGCCAGTAACTTGCAGCATTGTTCCCATTTACTATCCTGCAGCTTTCCATACTGTTTCAAGAGACATTGCTTTCTAGCATAGCCACAAAATATATAAAAGTGGGAATATTATGGCAAACCTCAATAAAATTATCTTGTTCTTCCTGATTTAAGCATTCCTCTGCTGATACATTGCATAACTCTTTCCTGCTGTGTAGCAGTGACTTCATAGACTGCAGGATACTTTCACCAAAACTCTGAAAAACAATGAAAAATATTTAAGAAAAAATGTATGTTCAGTTTCAGATACATGATCCATCCATCTATTCTCTGCTCCCCACAAGTTTTTCTATTCTGATTATTATTTCAAATTATTTTGTACATAAATCACCAGGTTTGAAGTTTAAATTTACTTCAGGACATGAAGTTGAAGCAGGTACATTTTCCTCAAGCAATACTTTTATTCCAAAATAGTTTGACATTCTGTATTAAAAAAAGGAAAGATGAGAAGACATGGAAAAAAAAAAAACAAAACAGATTAACCCAAGAAGAAATTCAAATCCCATCTATTCCTTGCATTGCAGCCTCTATATGGAACTTTTTCACCTTTTCCTTAAATAGGATGAAAAGCAATTTTAGCCAAGAAAAGTAGTGGAGGTGGCTTCAGAAGTCAGAGGGGAAGAAAACAAACAAACAAACATGCCCAAGAAAATCCACATGACACTCCTTCCCATTCCATGAAGAATATAAAACAACTGTAACTTAATCCCATGTAAATACTTCTTGTAACATTTCTTGTAATTACAGTTATGGTGACATGCAAGCACCCAAGATGGTTAAAAAAGGCTGAAGAATCCAAGACTTTATTCCAGTGTAACAAAGCACAGCAGAACAAAAGAATCAACACTATGAAGGCAAGTAAGACTATAGAACAACAAAAACTCGGCCCATAAAAAAGACAGTATCATCTGAATTGTTTTTAGGAAGTCAGCAATCTCTTCTTTTTTTTAAATTTAAAATGTTCATCTTCCCTAGCAAATTGGAAGGTTAAGAAGACAAATAAGAACATCACATGGTTAAAAATTATTAACCCAATAATTATTCTACATAAGACTGTCCTGTTAAAAATGATGTGAGAAATCAGTGCGTCCAACTTACGACAAAGCATTTCAAATTTGCCTACCTTCTCAAACAACAGCAGAAGTGCTAGATAGCCAAAGTTGGACAGAGAATGTTTTACATTTCTGGTACTCCCACAACAAAAACAATCCCTTTTTAGTAAAAAGTGATTTTACATATTAAAGTTAAATCTCAATAAGGATTTTATTTTTTCTCTGTGTAAAAAGCAGTATCAAATGCCACTATGTTGAAAGCTAAATTATTAGAACAGGGCCAGTGTCACTGTGGTTATGCTCATGGCAACACAAAATTAAGAAAGCACTTCTAGAATGAAAACGGAACTTCAGGATCTTTGAAATTGCCAAAATACTTTTCAGAATACTAGCCAACAAGGCTCAGACTGCCACGTTGACAGCCAAGGTCAAGTGACACTAAAGAAGTCAAAACAGTAATTTTTCTATAAAAGTAACAGCTGAACTATTTCATAAAGTATTTTAGGCAGTTATTGGGTCATTTGAAATACATTAATGAAGCATTTACCTAATTTCCACTTTTATCCATTCCCTTGCCCCCACATGTTTAGCTACAATTTGCTCCCACATTGTACTTTCCTAAGAATGCTATCAGTGCCTCTCTCTGATTCTCTGGATCTTCCAGATTTACAGGAGGCTGCAATACCAATTGTTGCTCAAAGACTGTTCCCCTGTAATTCCTTCATTCATCTGGTACAAAAGTAATTTGTGAAGCCAAACAAGCACGTTGAAATGTCTCATTTTCAGCTTTTATAATAATTTAATCAGTCACAACATTCAAAATAGTAATTAGGGAAAAAAAATATATTTATATGACATGCTAATTTTCTGCAAGCCAGCAGCGCTCCAGTTTGAGCACTGAAGTGATCATTGTTATTCTCTAGTTGGCTTTTCTAAAGCTGCAAACTATTACATATACCTCATTTATAAACAAGTACCTTACCCTAGTTCAACATCTGAAAGGCAGAATGGGTAACTAAGAACCAGAGCATGGTATGAGGAACTACTGAGGTGAAGGACAATTCAATATTTTGGAGAATATTACATTGAAGTGGGAGAAGAAGAAGGATTAAACAACTGGAAAAATCTCCCTAAGGTCTGGAAGGACCAGCATTCAAAACTGTATGCAGTTCTGGTGGCCCGTGGTGGCACTATGCAACTGCAGAGATAAAATATCCATAGCTAAAATGAGGAGGAGTGAAGTTGCATGTTTTTCAGATCATATTAATGAATATAAAAAAACCCTCAGAATGCAAAAATAATAACCATATGGAAACTAACAGGCACACTACATACACAGAGGAAAAAATCCCATCTATCTGGACTTCTGTAGATCACTTAAATATATGAAGCGTTAATAAAATCAGACAAAGACTATTAACTAAATTAACTAAATGAGCTGGTTTTGGAAATGAAGACTTTGCCTGGATGGAGATAGTAAAAGGAGGGTTTTGAGGGGAGTTGATGTAGGTCAGTAAGCAACAAATTTTCTTCGAAATTTATCTTTAGACTGATGTCAAGCATCATCATCATTAATAAATTTAATTAGGAAAAAAAGTAAATATGAAATAAAGACTGTTGATAATTTAAAGTAAGCAGGTGTCATCAGCTAAGAAGGAGAACAGCAAATCATACAGCAAGAACTTGCTCAGCATGACTGTTTTCAAAAACAACCATAAGAAACGAAAAGTCATGTCCTTAAAAACTAAAAGCAAGCTTTAAAATTGAATTGCAAATTCACAAGCTGGGAAATAAAATACCTTAACTGACTTCTTGATCATGGCATAGCAATGAATGAATGGTCAATATGATACTGCACTGAAAACAGCAAACGTGCATACTTCAGTGAAAGAATTGACATCAGAGTCACTGAGAAGGACATCCTGTGTAATAGCACATACAGTATTATCCACATGTAAAAAGAAGATTAACTCATAGCAAGCAGAGAAACTAGGACTATGAAGGATAATCACTGGAATGCAGAGGCTTTCATACAGAAGCAGACTAAAACCTTAGTTTACACAGTTTCCAAAAACCAAGGCTAACAGAGGACAGATCACCAATTTTAAAAAAGTAAGAAAGGTGAACATAAGCAAAGGAACAAAAATTATTCAAGCAGAAGAATAGGGATATCCATAAACAAACAGGTATAAATTTGCTTCAGCCTGAAATTTTTAAGTCTTAGTTATTACTGCAGTGTGGTTCAAAAAGACAAAACCAGCAGTAGGTTTCGGGGGAGGTGTTTTAAAGCCCTCATTAACTGAGAGGCTATATTTAGTAAGCTTTTGATATTCTTATCATTATCAAAATTGTGCTTGTGACAGCAGAGGACTGAACCCTGAATTTCATAGAAATCCTCCTATCTAACAGATGATGACACAAGCTCTCTCACAATCCCGAACTAGGAGACAACTACATTAAAAACTAAAAATTACCAAGCTCCCAAGACTATCAGCTCAGTTTAGTTAAGGACAAAAGGTCATCTTCAATGAAAGGATGTAATTTTTTTTATAACTACTACACTTCTAACACACATCAACATATGGGCAAAAAACACCCAAGCAATCTATAAAGCTCTACTTGGTAGGCCTCTAGGGCTTAGAATTCTTTCCTCACATAAATTCTTGCCAGAAATAGTATTTCATTCACAAGCACAGATTTCAAATTTACAGAGTTTTGCCAGGGGAAACAAAAAAATACTGTCAAGGTGCTCAGACATGAACAGTGGAAATTCCTGTCACACCTCTAGCTCAGCTGAGCAATTGAAAGATTTGCATTGTTCCAGCAAATAGAGAAGTCATTACCAACAAATCCATCACAATACATTGGAGGAGACATTTGGTCTCATGAAATGTTTTATACAACAACTGCTTTCTAATATTTCAAACAACCTTTAAGATGCCACAATGTCTAGAGAAATGAAGTGCGGTGCTGGACAGTCACACTTCCTCTGCTCTTAAGTAACAAAGCAGCTCTTCCTGATTTCATCTGCCCTAAGATTTAAAGGGACTGAATATTCTGAGGTAATTTTGCAAAAATAGAAACTAAGGCTTCAAATATGCACACCATAACTGTGCACTGACTTCCAAGAGCTACTACTGCAACAATTCCTGTTAGCTGTGACAAAGGATTACGAAGAGGACAGGAATCAGACTGCAATCTTCTGTAAATCAACAGAAGGTGAAACACAGTGCAGTTCTGACTACCCAACTGCCTGGCTCTAAGAGAATGAAAGTTCCACACCATAATCTAAATAGACACCTCAGAGGTAAACATCAAGAGGAGGCAGCCACAGATCAAAGCAATGGAGTCTGGGCTGCAAGAAGATGCAGAATTCTGCAGGAAGGATTGAATTAATGTTTCTAGAACCTCACAGTCCAGAATGCTTAATAGCAATTAATGGAGCACTTCACAGCAGTAATATTTTAAGCAACTACTAGAATCAGTGAGGAATCACTGGTCACTGTCATTATTAGAGAGATGCTTCTCTAACCCTCAGGTCTAAAAACCTGGTGGGGCAGGGAGGGTGGTGTTTGTTTTGTATAGTAAATTGAAACAAAAACAAATAAAGGGCAGATGTTAAAAGTCCTTTAAAAGTAAGTTTATGTCCAGGTTAAGGATGCAAAATTACTTGACTGTAGGTGAAGATCTCTATTTGAGCTGAAGAGTCCTCATAAACCAATAAAATACAAGGTTTTATACCATGTGTCTTGAAGTGAAAGATTATCACCCATAATTACAAATTGCTTAATATATGGCAGTTAACATTCCATGTCAGGACCTGGAACAACTGCCTACCAGCCTGGCTGTCTCACAACACCTTCCCTCGGCCTTCACACAGGACATACACCACAGATACTGTTTCTTTAAAACAACAAAATCTGCTCCTGAAATAACGTAATTTTCATATGATAGGCTGCTTCCTTGCTCAGTTTCTTCTCTTACTGTTTCATCAACTTGCAAATAAAGAAGTTATTCATAGCCAAAGAAAAACCTATAAAATTACTCATCTGTGTTCAACTACCTAGAGAAATACAGTTAAATAAATAAATTTGTTCCTTCAGGATAAACAGCAACTTTCACTTTATAAAGCACTTATAGAAGTTGCAAGAAAATTTTACAAACAGTATTTATGTTCTCCAAGTTGAAGTGACAAAATTTAAAAAAATAAATAAACTTAATTTAATATTAGAAATGCCTCCTAATATCCTTTGTAAGTGTTAGATATATTTTTTCTTTCACTAAGGCACTTCCTAAATGTTCATACAAAAACAAGGATAAACCAGACAAGACACCAAGATCTAAGGATATTAGAAGTAAGCCCTAATACAGGCTTCACAGAACTCAATAAGACTATGAAGTTGTATTTTAATTTATTACATATAAACTCAAAAAATCTGCTCTAAAATAAAAGCTATATTCTAATAAACAAGGTGAATTCTAGGAAATTAATACATCACAATTTTATCACATCATCTTGAAAGACAAAAGCACCCTTTCCTTAAATGATGCTATCTCTCAGTTCAATTACCCTAAATATACCACAATGCAAAGCAAAAGCAATTTGTCCCCTTGAAACATCAAACAACCAAAATTAAAATATATTAAACCCTGCCCCACAAAAACCCCAAATAAACCAGTTCATTTGCTTCATTATTAGATTGAAAAACTCAGAAATACTTTTTTATTTAAATACAAATAATTACCTTTTCAACAGATATTCTTGATTTCATGCGATTGCCCTGAGCCCTGGTGCACATGTCCATGATCTTACCAATCTTGGTATTCGATAAAAGATGTCAGCTCAAAAGTGCCTGCAAAAAACATTTATATTTGATTACTTTATATTTATCCATTTAAATGGATAAATATAAATGCAAGTAGAAAAATGCAAGTAGACAAAACAAGAACCAATAAAAAAAATTGAAAAGCATTTAAAGATTAAACAGCACACCATCCGTACTGACAGCTGCCTTCAAAAAAGTACTGCCTTAATGACCTTCATGAAATGCAGAACACAGACACTTAGCAGTGAGTTTCACTGTTTTCCTTTAACTAGGATTTCAAGGCTGCATTGGGGGTGGGGAGGAACATGACATTAAATTTTGATACACTGTCGCTCATATGCTGGAAGGTTTTTCACTGGATTCCTATACAAGACAACGCACTGCAACCACCCTTTAACAATCCTGGAAGGCAAATGCACAACTCCCCCACCATGGCAGCCAACATGTCTGTCCCCCTGAGGAACATGGCTAACATGGATCATCACTCTAGTTCCATGGTTCTGCTCTGAGCAGCCCAGGCTCTGCTGGCAAAACGCAACAGACCACACGCATTTACCAGCACTCTCAACTGAGTAGGTCACAAGAGTTTCTGCTTGACTCAGCTGCCCTTATTTATCCTAAGTCTAATTCTAGCAACAAGAAGATAAAAAAACAGCAATGAAGGTATTTTTTCAAATTTCCTTCTTTAACCAGCAACAATGGATACAGTTTGTTTCATTCATCTTTGCATCCACCAAAATAGGCAATAAATACAGAGTGTTAAAGACAGAAAGCATGTGGTGAACTTTTAAGTTCTATGGAAACTAATACTTTATCTTTTCTCATGGTCACACACTTTAATCAGGAAAAAGAACTCCTAGGCTATATAAAATAAACAAGGCAAGGAGCAAGTGCATGTAAAAATGACTGCAAAGATAAAGAAAATAAACACCCCGACATCAGAGTATGGGTCTTCACACAACTGACCAGACTGGTTTTGCCAATCTCACCTCAAGCACATATTTAATTTTTATATGGGAAATAAAGTTTTATATGGGTTTGCTCTTGAGCATAAGTCATTTAAATAAGAAGATCAGTAGTGTCATGAAGTAACTACCTTTCTCCACCCCAGCACCTCTAAAAGTAAAACTTCTTCAAGAATAAAATAGCAAGAGATTATGAAACTTTTAAAGAATACAACAGCAAGAGATTATTATTAGGTACATCTGTACACCTGAGAGTATTATTATTAGGTAAAATGTGAATACATTTCACTTTGATTTCTGCTTTCCTTCACAAAGAACTTGCTAGAATCTTAGAAAAGAAATTACACTTAGGTAAATAAACTGCAACACATTCATCTCTAGAGCACAGCTTCTCTCAGCTGAATGTTTAATGCTTGGAAAATTCACACAATTACATGAAGCAGCCAGGTGCATGATCCACAGATTACAGATACAATATATAAGTATAATAAATACAAATAAAAAATTAATTTCACAGTAAACTATGGATAGAAGACTAAACACAACAATGATTCTCCTAAAACTCACGTGTTTAAAATAAAAAAATAAAAAAAAATACAACAATATCAGGCAATAAAAAAGATATCCACTTCACCTGTCCGTACTGTTCTATGTTAAATGGCTGGTCCAGTAAAAATCCAAAGCATATTGAGGAAATACTCTTAGACACTCCCTGTCCTAAGAAAAAGCTATCTACAGTAAAAGTTGGGTTTTCGCACAGACACTTCAGCTGTACATTTTTGGATGGATCCCTCCTTGCAGCAATTTTAACAAAGCCCAACATTGCACGCTACAGAGATGACCTTCTAACCTTGTTGGGTGCTGCCGTGTTTACTCAGGTACAGCAGTTCATAGTTACACTGTAAACTGCCTTCAGGTTAAGCATTTTCCTCTGTCATCTGCTACTAAACTCTGGAGACCTGAACATCAACCTGTAGGGTCCCCTACCTACAAAACAAACAGACTTGTAAATCACAGTATGAACACTGAAAAATCCTGGACAAAAACCATACAGGTTTATCACTATAACACAACAATGTTTTATCTTCTCTGCATCCTGTCCTTCAGTACTTGAATAATACAGGTCCTAATAGATACACTGATATTATAGTACCTACAGCATCTCTGCTCTCTGTCACACATTTCAGAGAAATCTGAAGGGTCCCACTTGTCCAACAATGCAGCAAAACCTGAAGGGTTTTGGTTTTTTTAATATGTAAAATTATTATCCATTTTCAATACAGCAATGATTCAATCATGTGAGAAATACACAAACATTAACACTAACTAAAAAGGAAGTGAAAGCACTGACAATAAAACAGCCTGGAAGTAGCTCATTTGTATAAATAAAACCTACCATTTAAAATTGCCTTTACTTCTGGATATTGTTAAATTTAATTTCCTCCTATTGTTAACTCAAAAAAGGGAATCAATGGCAGAAGCAACAGATACAAGAGCAACAGGACTTTCCTGGTACTGAGTAACTATTGTCAGACATCATAAAAAAGGGGAAAAATTGATCACACAACTAATTACTGAACACCCACACCATCTTTACCTTTTTAGCAAGTTGCATCACCTTAAATGCACACAGCATGGGCAATACACAAGAGGAGTCAGAAGCCTCTGCCCTGCTAGGAAGCTACAACTTAGCTGCCATTACTGAAACTTGAAGGGAAAAATCCCACAGCTGGAGTGTGGCTGTGGATGGCTACAGGCTGCTAAGAAAGAAGGGACAAGCTAGGAAGGAGTGGCTGAATGTTGCTCTCCACAACAAGAAATGGATAGAGTGTGAAGGGCCGTCTCTGAAGAACAGCCACGAGCAGACTGAAAGCATATTGGCAAAGAAACAAAACAAGCTATCAAGTCAACGTGGTGGTTGATCCAGGGAAGCCTGTTGAGGAAGCCTTGCTGCAGCTACAAGAGGCATCATGTTCACAAGGTCTTGTTCTGCTGGAGGCCTTCAACCACCCCAAAATTTACTGAAAAAGCAGCACAGGAAGCTATTTTAAGAGGAGACTCCTGGAAAACATGGAGGACAGCTTCCTAAGCCACATAATAAGACAATCCTGACCAGAAGGGATGCAACACTGGACATGTTAGTCACCAACCTAAGTGACCTCATCAGTGGTAACAAGACTGGTGAAAGCCTGGGCCATAGGAGTCACACATTGGTGGTGTTTGCAGCCATGAGGGACATGGAACAGGCAAAGAGAATCCTAAGGATCCTAAATTTTGGAAGAGCACACTTCTGGCTGTTCAAGGAGCTAAATCCATAGGCTCCTCTGGGACATTTTTCTCAGACATGGGAGCAGGACAGAACTGGCAGATCTTTAAGGACACTTTCCATAAAGCCCAAGAGATATCAATCCCTGGGTGTAAGAAACCAGGAAAGGAAGGCATGGGACTGGCATTGCTGAGTTGAGACCAAACTAAGAGCAGCTGAGCTCAAACTTAAGAGCAGCTGAGCTCAAACTACAGGGCAAGTAGGAGATAAACAGGCAGTGGAACCAGCAACAGGTATTCTGGGAAGAGTACAAAAACAATGCCTAGTTTTGCAGGGATAAGGTTAGAAGGCCAAGGTGAGGCTGAAGCTGAACTTGGCAAGGGATGCAAAGAATAAGAAGGGCTTCTACAGGTATGTCCGAGAGAAATGGAAGGTCAAAGAAAATGCACTCCCACCAACGAACACAACCAGCAAACTAGTAACAACAGATAAGATGGCTGAAGCACTCAACAAACTTTTTTGCCTCAGTCTTCACTGGCAACCCTTCTTCCCACACCTCTCCAGAGGATGGACTGGAGGAGCAAAGAGAAGATCAGATTTACAATCACCTGAGGAACCAGAATGTACGTAAGTCTGTATGACTTGTGGAGACACATCCCAGAGTTCTGAGAGAATTGGCTGATGTAGTTACCAAGTCACTCCATTATACATTATATCTGAAAAGTCATGGCAATCAGGTTGCTGGAAAATGGGAAACACTGTACCCACCTTGACGAAGGGTAGAAAGGCAGATCCTGGGAACTACTGACCTGTTAGTCTCACCTCTGATCTTCTCTGTGGCTGAGAAGATCATGGAACAGATGCTCCTAGAAGCTGTACTAAGACACATGGAGACAGGGAGGTGACTCAGGACAGCCAGCACAGTGTCACCAAGGGCAAGTCCTGCCTGACTAGCCCGGTGGCCTCTTGTGATGGGGTGAGTGCTTCAGGGGGCAAAGAAAGAGCTACAGATGTCCTCTATCTGGACATCTATAAGGCTTTCGACACAAACCTCCATCCTTCTCTCCAAATTGGAGAGATATGGATTTGATGGGTGGAATGTTCAGTGGATAAGAAGCTGGTTGGATGGAAGAAGAGAGTAGTCAACAATTCAGTGTCCAGATGGACACTGGTGACAAGCGGTGTCCTGCAGCAGTTCACAGCAGGACCAGTGTTATTTAGTATCTTCATTAATGACATGGACCAAGTGAATCAAGTGCACCCGCAGCAAACGTGCAGATGACACCAAGCTGAGTGGTGCAGTTGACATGCCTGAAGGATAGGATGTATCCAGAAGGACATGGATAAGCTCCAGCAGTGGATCCATATGAAAGTCATCAGGTTCAACAAGACCACACTCATGGTCGTGAACCTGGGTTGGGAAAATTTCCAGTGTCAATAAAAGCTGTGGAATGAACTGATTAAGAGCAGCCCTGAGAAGAATGACTTGGGGGTGGTGGTGGACAAGAAGATGGACATGACCCAGCAATGTGCGAGTGCAACCCAAAAATCCAACCACGTCCTGGGCTGCAGGAGTAGCCAGCAGGGTGATGCTCTGCTCTGGTGAAACCCCTCCTGCAGTCCTGCATCCAGCTCTGGGGTCCTCAGCACAGGAAACACATGGACCTGCTGGAGCAGGTCCAAAGCAGGGTCACAAAAATGATCAGAGAGATGGAGCACCTCTGCTACGAAGACAGGATGGGAGCGTGGGAGCTGTTCAGCCTAGAGAAGGCTCTGGGAAGAGCTTTCAATGTCTTTCAGTGTTTAAAAAGGCGTTATAAGAATGACAGGGATGAACTTTTTACCTGCACCTGTTGTAACAGAACAAGGAGGAATGGCTTTAGACTAGAAGAGGGTAGGTTTAGATGAGATATAAGAAATCTACACTGAAGGTGGTGAGGCACTGACAAGGCTGTCCAGACCTTGTAGGTGCCCCATCCCTGGAAACATTCAAGGTCAGGCTGGGCAGAGCTCTGAGCAACCTGATCCAGCTGTAGATGTCCCTGCTCTCTGCAGGGTAATTGGACAAGATGGGCTTTAAAGGTCCCTTCTAGCCCAAAGAACTCTATAAATTTATAAACCCATTTTTCCAGTGATTTGCTGAGCATCTAATAAGCATTTCGCTAGCTTTTCCATATGCAGGTATCCTTGTTTGAATATATGTAAGGAGCAAAAGTAAATAATCGGCTTAAGGGAATCCAACAGGAAATTTGCCATGGATTTAATCTCTTTGTGTAAGTCTATCCCATGCCTAAATTTACTTTATGTCAGTGTATATTGACAAACCTTAGCTGGCAGAAAAGAAGAAACTTTATCTTTTTTCTGTAAATGTGCTGAGTAAATCTTTTCAATTGCTACAGAGGCAAATGTGGACATGTGCACACCTATGTTAACCACATATAGGTTATGACAAATTTGAATAATAAATTTAAAATATATGTAATATGGCCTTATTAAAATTAAATTTAAAATAAAAGGATCTAGGCAATGGCAATAGTATATCTATATTATGTTTTAAAAAGGAGGTGGTTTTAGTACTACTAGAGCAAAAATAGACATCTTTCTTTTAAAGAAAAAGTACTTTTTGTTTTTGTCTTCAGCACATGGCCCTGATTCAGCCTAGAGAACTCTGATGATGATTTGCAAAAACCCAGGCTCAATGAAACACTTAGCTTTGAATGATCAGTTCCAAATATGAAATTTAAAAATACCTTAAGAACAACAATCTTTTAGAATGATAAAATCATCAACGTTGGGAGAGGCCTGCATGATTATCTAGCCCAACCAACCATTTCCTCTGGTCCTCTCACTGCAGGCATGGCAGAAGAGACTGGCCCCCACCCCACGACACCCTTGTTTCAGGTGGTTATATAGAGTGATGAGATCTCCCCCACGCCCCCTCTTCTCCAGGCTAAGCACCCTGAGACACTCCTCACAAGATGTGCTACACCTTTCATGAGCCTTGTTGCCCTTCTCTAGATGTACTCCAGCATCTCAATGTCCTTCTGGAAGTGAGGGGCCCAAAGCCAAACACAGGACGCAAGGTGTGGCCTTACCAGTGCCAAGTACAGGGGGACAATCCCTGCCCCGCTCCTGCTGGCCACACTATTGCTGTTACAGGCCAGGATGCCATTGGCCTTCTTGGCCACCTGGGAACACCCTGGCTCATGTTCTGCTGCTGTCAGCCAGAACACTCAAATCCCTTTCTACCAAACAGTTTTACAGCCACTCCTCCCCCAGCCTGCAGCACGGAGTGGGGTTGCTGTGACCCAAGTGCAAGACCCGGCACTCAGCCTTGTTGAACCTCAGCCCACTGATCCAGCCTGTCCAGTCTCCATGTAGAGCCCTCCTACTCTCAATCAGATCAACGCTCCCATCCAACTTGGTGCTGTTGGCAAATTTACGGAGGGTGCACCCAATCCCCATGTCCAGATCACCAGTAAAGGTGTTAAACAGGACTTGCCCCAGAACAGACCCTGGGGACACCGCTAGTGACCGGCCTCCAGCAGGCTTTAGCTCCATTCACCACCACCCTCTGGGCCCAGACACCCAGCCAGTTTTTATCCACAGAGGAGTACTCCCATCCAAGCCGTGAGCAGCCAGGTTTTCTAGCAGGATGCTGTGGGAGATGGTGTCAAATGCTTTACTGAAGTCAAGACAGACACCATCCAGAGCCTTTCCCTCATCTAAGCAGGTCACTTTGTCATAGAAGGAGATCAGACTGGTCAAGCAGAACCTTCCTTTTGTAAATGCAGATTGGTTGGGCCCAATTCCCCAGCTGTCCTGCATATATATATTTATACAACCTTACCAAACAACCGCTATTAAAAACCAAATTAAGCAAAACTACATTGACAAGGAGGCAGAATAGTCTAATGGATCCTTCTCTATTTCTCATTTCTAATGATTTATCAGCTTCACTGATCAGGTCAGCAGTCTTGAAAAAGTCCAGGTATGAAACACAATTTGTCTTAACCACAGCCACCCACACAAGCAAAACACATCAAAAGCAAGCAAAATACATCATTTATGGTAAGCAATAATGGCAGGCTGGGTCCTCTTTTTCTTGCTTGGTTTAATTCTCTTATATTGTATTTCTGTCACACAGAAGCAGCAATTTCAAAAGAATCAATCATTTTCTACGTCATTACTGGCTAGTCATCACCCACAGCTTCCTCCCAGTCCCAGGTCTCGACTCTCAAACACTTCCTGGGAAAAAAATGTTACTTGATGTACTAGGGATATCCATTGGCCTGGATTTTGTGGCTTATGCAATCAACTTTAAGTTTCTGTACTTCAGTCTGTTGACTATTTTGTACATAACAGAACTACACCAAGTAAGGTGGGGCTGTTATTTTCTAATAGCTGCAGCACTTTCTCAAGAAAACTTATTCCCACCTAGAGAAAATTTCACCAGAGAATACCTTGTTTAGTTCTCAAGGATTAATTAAATATAGGTGGTATCTACCACTGAAGTCTAACTGTATGATTCTGAAATAATCTTGCAAAACATAAATCCAAGTACGACTCTTCTCAAGTGTAACCCGGACAAATTTCAAGCGTTCTTACCATTTATTTCAGTGTCACTGATCTTTTCCAGATAAAATATAAGTGGGATTTTTTTCCTCCCTATCTCACTCCGGCAATACATCAGAGAGGAGAAAGCTGAATCTTAAAACACAGTTCGGATCCACAATTCACCCTTTTTTTTCCCTTTTGCATACTGGATTTCTTTCGGAAACCAGACAAAAGTACTTCGGTTGCAATAAGAGAGCCAAAGCAAGCCCCTCGAAAGAGCCAAGAAAGCAAAGGAGGAACGCTCCTTGTTCCTCCTCCCTTGAGGGAGCAGAGGAACTGGGAGGAGGACGTGCGGCGGGAGGCAGGCAGGGCGAGGAGACACTTCTACAGCGAAATGCTGAGAACAGGCTGAGCTCACTGAGCCCCGACCACAACCCAAACAACGCAGCAGGAACACAAACTCACGGAGCCGCCGCGCACCAGCACCAGCAGTCAGTCAGTCAGTCAGTCAGTCGGTCGGTCAGTCCGCACGGGAGCCCGCGGAGGGGCAGGCCAGCCCCAGGGGGCACCGGGGGGCCCTGCGATCGCCCACCCCGCCCGCCCGCTCCCGGAGCCCAGCGCTGCGCTCCCGCTGCTCACCCCGCGCTGCGGTCCGGGGGCCCGGCCGCGCCCCTGGCCCGCTCCAGGAGACTGCTGGGGCCCGCGGGAGCTCGCCGCCCCAGGGGATTCTTCCCTGGGAAGGGCGGCGGAGGATGCGCTTCCCCGGGAGCCCCCGGGCGACCTGTGGCAGCGAGCCCCAGCTGACAGGCCGGCGGCGCCCCGCCCTGCGCCCGGGCTCCCCGGCAGGGCGGCCCGCGGGGGAGCGGCCGCAGGGGGTGGGAAGAAGAGGGGGCGGGAAGAAGAAGGGGCGCTTCGTACCTGTGGCTGTGGCTGCGCCCGCCGCCCCCTCAGCGCCCGCCGCCCGCGGCCATGGCCCCGCAGCGCCCGCGCGCAGCCGCGCCCGCGCCCCCGCCCCTGCTGCCGCCGCTGCCGCGGGCCCCGCCCCCTCCGGCTCCGGCCCCGCCCCCGCTCTCGCGACGCTTCCCGCCCAGCCCCGCCCCGCCGCCGCCGCCGCGCGCTGCCATTGGCGGGAAAGCGGCACCGCCCCGGAAGCAGCCGAGGCGGCGGCGGAGCGCGCGCGGGGCCCGTGCCGGCCACGCCCCGCGGGGACCCTGCGCTCCCGGTCCCGGTCCGTGTCCGTGTCCCTGTCCATGTCCATGTCCCGTCCCAGCGCCTCCCCGCGGGCAGTGCCCGGGCGCGGGCACGGCCTTTGCAAAGCCCCCGGGAGCCGTTCTGTTGGGCTGTTGCTGCCTGCTCCGTCGGGGTCGGGTCTCCGCCCGCTTGCTCGGGGTCGCCCCTCACGTCCGGGCGGCGGCCTCAGCACGGGGCGTGGGTTGGCGGCTGCGGCCTGGCTTTAGTCGGACGAGGCGAAGAAAAATCTCTTGAGACCCTGTCTGACAATCCCGTGCCCCCCTTCCTTTCCCACTGCCTTCCTGAATTCCGCTCTGCAGGACTCCTCCGGGCATCGGGTGTGCATGTGGCCGGCAGATGGAATTTCACCTGCTCACGAGCTGCTCTGCAGCGAGGGCTGACAGCTCTGTGCCCCGCCAAAGGAGAGGCTCCGGGGGCCGGGACAGGGCTCCCAGAGCCCCGGCCGTGAGGGGAAGCTCGGGGGAGCCGCAGAGCCGGAGCTCCGCCGGTGGAGCCGGTGCCTGCTGCAGCCTCTGCAAGGCAGACGAGAAAGGGACCCCAAAGCTACATTCAGACAAAAAGAGGAAAAAAAAAAAAGTCCCAATCTTCGTATACTAGGGAAGGGGTTAGGGCAGAAAAAGGTCATTAAAAGAATGCCACCCTTGTAGTTATTTCGGTGCTGGGTGGTTTCAAGCTCTATCCAGCCCCGTTTTACAGAGACAAGGACAGAAACTACCCTAGCCCCCTCAAAAATTGCATTTTCTTCTGAATACCAGCTAAGGCCTATTAAAAATATATAAGATTTTTTTTGCTACTGGCTTTCCCTGACTCTTCTAGATAATTCCTGCTCCAGCCTACTTTCTGTTTTTCCTTAAGCTGTGGCTTTTATTTGTATTTAGTCTTTCATGAAGGGCTGTTTGAGTTCTACAATCACTTTAGACACTTCAAAAGTCAGGGGCTCCCTATTCATTTTTGCCAACAGGTAGGTGAACTACATTTTCATTTACCCTAAAAACTGCTAAGTGTGCAACAAGCTACACATATATAAGAAACAAAAGATTGGTTCTAAAATGTGTCACACTATGTCACAAGTGGGACGAATAAAGTGTGCCTCATGTCCCTCATACTGTGTGTCCCTATGGGATGGAAAAAAAGTAAATGAAGAATAGCTTCAAATTTAACTCGAGATAGTCATCATTTCAGTGCCTATTGAGACCAGCCTGGTTTGGAAATACACTGTCTTTTGAATAAAGACATTTTAACAGTCTGCTCATCTTAACAACAAAATATCTCCTTTTGACCAACTCCATCATTAAATATACTTCTTAGTTTTCAAGAAAGATAAAAATTATGTAAGAGGGTCTTGTTGTTTTTAATATATCATTGTTTTTTTATGTATCAACAGTAGGTAAAAAATTACAAAACAAAATAGCCATGGAAGCAATGTAAACATGAAAAAGCATGCTTTAAAAATAAATTCAGGCTTTTTATTCCCTTTGTTTTAGAATTCCCCTTAGACTGTTCAGAATAATGAGTTCCTATGGCTCCCTGCCAAAACCTTGAGAAAAATCAAAGTTTACCCTCATCAGGAAACTATGAAACATAACCCATGGCATGCCATTGTTGGTCACAAAAAAAAAAAAAAATTGTTCCTTTTTTATACAAGAATAAAAATGGGGATAGCTTTGCAATAATGGTTTGGGTTTTTTTTAATTTAAATACTGCCTATGGTAAAGCACAGGAAATGTGTCTAGTCACCCAACACTTCTTAAAGTTTATATTAATTATGAAGAAATACAGTGTTGGTTTCTGGGCTCTGGTATTTTGTGTCCTGTGAATTTGATATTTTTCAAGGAAGGGTCTGACCAGTCAGAGCCCATCCCACTGAGCCTGGCCTGGGAGCAGGGCAAGCTCAGGGCATCAGACTCCTGTGGGGACAGGGATGGGTCTAGTCCAGCCTGGGACACCAGTCCACGTGTCGGGGTCAGGATCAGGCCCCATGAAGGGAATCAGCATCAGGCAGAGCTGCCCATGCATCTCTGATGTTTTCTGCCTGCTCATTTGGTAGGAGAAATAGGCATCTTTAGAATACTTTTGTCAAAACTACTGTCATGTCCTGCTACTATCCTGACTCACTGGCTGCACCTGTCTATTAAGCTTGGTATTTCAGGATCACTGGCTTGGAACAACTTGTTCAGAGGCTGTCTCAGAGTGACTTATATGTCATGTCTCTCAGGTATTAAATGCCAGTTCTATAAAATGTGTTGAAGATCTATGGAAGATGTTGAAGAAATAGTCTGTGGCTTTGAGTGACTTGTCTTTTGTCCATTTTTTTACTAGTCACTTACTTATGTTTTCCCCCTCAGTGCATGAAAACCACATACTTGCATGATTGTGTCAGTGTTGTTTTGTTGGGTTTTTATGATGATACTACCTGTGGAAAATGTCCCTCTATAACTAAAGCTTTATTAAGTTCAGGCCAGACCTGAAATTATATCCTACAAGCTACATTTATTATAATAAGGATTGCATTCACAAGGGCAGATGAGTAATTTATAGTATTATTCCTGCCTTTAACAAGAGGAGCATATTCTTCCAGTCTTAAAACCTGTGTAAGCCTTTTCCTTTGATCTTTGATCCCCTTGCAGCAAGCTGGGAAGGATCTGCCGTGCTTGAAAATATTCCACCCTCCTTCTTCCTCCCCTCCACCCTCTCAAAATAAAAATCTAAAGCTCATAGCTCACAATGTAATAATTTCGTGAATGACTTCTAGCGGCTTATCTGTCTGTGACATACCCTTCATGCCTCCAGCCCAGCTCCCTGCTCCTGTGTCTGCGCTGCCTGTGGCCTGTGCCAGCGTGAACATTTGTGAAATCAGGCGATAAATGGGATTGAACTGAGAGGACCAGAGAACAACCTGCTTTCCTTCCGTTTTGCTGATCCAGTTCACCAGCATAATAAATGTGTCAGCGTGGCACTGAGGACAGCACAGACAGCTGAGAACAGACACAGCTTAAATGGTCTTGTTCTGCTGCAAGTGCACACCCAGGCATTGAGTTGCTTTGCCATTTAGTGCCTGTTCAGTGTCTCCTGACACCCCTGACACCTCCAAAACTGGAACTCTGTGTCTCAGTGGGTAATTCTATGAGTCATCTTGTCATAAACCTGGGCTGGACCACGGTGTTTTGTCTCCAGCAAGGGCTGGGTTTGTGGCATTATGGTATAATGTGACAGCATTTTTTGGTTTCTCTTCACCAAATCCTTCTCAAATCCATTGTTTCCAGTGACATGTTTGAGGTGTCATTTTTATTTGCATGTTTGTGGTATTTTAACTCATTATTTTTTCAACAGTGAAAGCCCAATAAACTTCATATATGTAACCATGTTGTAGTTATTACAGGTTCCTCTTTCCCTGGAGTTTGATCTGTAACATATGTAAGTTTCCAAAACAATATGCATAAAGGATGTCATCCACAGTTCTGTACTGAACTGGCCAGTCATGTCCTGCTGACAGACGAGTTCTGAGAGCCCGCTTAGGAGGCCTTTTAGTGCAGGATGGAAAGCATCACACGCTAACCTTATCAAAAGGTGCATTGTACTCCATGGAGATGGTTGCAGATGCTATGAGATTATTATCCAAAGCCTTGGAAAGCTCCCTGAATTCACATCCTTTCTGTGCATTGTGTTTGTTAGAGGATGTGATAAACGCCGTCACTGTGTTACACAAGACCATACAATAATAATTGGAGCTGGCTGGGAAGAGAAATTTTTATTCTACAGGAAATTCCAGCTTGTCAATATTTTGTTTCATTGAGTGCTGGAACAAAACATGTTGGCTCTGCAGCCTTTCTGGCAAAAATGGAACAATCTATTTCTTTGCCAGCTGACAAGCCTGGGAAGCCAAGAAACCAACTGAGCAGTGGGCCTGATGCCAGGGAGCTGTATAGCCAGTCAGCTGAACTAGGTAAGAAGCCAGCCTGGCCAGCAGCCACAGCCAGATCAGGGCTACAGCCTCTGTAGAAAATTTTGATGGAACCAGGGCAATCCAGAATTTCCAGTGCCAATCTGTTCAATTAGAAGATGGCCAAACAGCCTCTCAATAATTGGCTCCTGTCAGGAGAGGATTTAGCTCTACTGTAGTTTCTGTTCCTTATGTGTTTCTTTCTTCAGCTTTTGCCTTGTGACTTAGGCACATATCTATTGCTTGTATGAGCAGATTAAATCCAAGAATTTTCCTTGAGGGTTAATGATGATACCCGAGCCCATGAGGAAGTTTTCAGAGTGTCCCTCACTGCTGGTTTTGTGATTGTCATTCAAATAACCTTGTGTACCAGCAATACCTCATGACATCTGCCTGTGCGTGCCCTGCTAATGAGAGTTGTACAGTTACTGCAGGCAGTACAGTGTGAGATTGGAATAAACACTTGTCTGCTATCAGAAAACACACTGTCTCCTTGTCTTCAGCCCATATTTGCAAAGTTTTAAGATAAACTTGCTAAAATGCAATTACAAGGCAAAAACATCTTCTGAACTAGTGAAGTGATACTGATCTTCATTGGGAAGTTGGTGATGCGGAGATCAACACCGATATGGAGAGCACCTTCTCTGTCAGAGCTAGCTGTGCTAAAGTACTGAGCTGTTTGCTTAATGTAACCCTAAACCTAAACATTTTTGCAGGATTCTTGTAATGCTTATGGTGTATTTCTGGAAATGTATCGGATCAGTTTGTAAAAAAAAAAGTTACATCTTTGCCTTCCTGTAGTTCACGGTTATGGCATCATCATAAAAGGTATTTTCAAATGATTTTTTAAAATGTTTAGATAATTTCTATTATAGGGTAAATGTTATAATTCCATGATCTGCAGACATTGTACACACTATACGCATCCCTTGTTTGTTTACAGTTGCTGCCTATACTTCCTCTTTAGATCCCAGAGATGTCATATACCATCCTTACCACAACTGTGGTAACTCCAGGGAACAATGAATTTCCTTGTAAATGTTCAGTGGTAATTAAATTTTCTGCAGCTTCATCTATGTAAGTAGTCTCTAATATTCCTGCTGTGAAATTAGAGGAAAACCAGATGCTTTACTGAGACACATTTCAAATCTTGTGCCTTCCACATGTAAACAAATGTGACTTATTTTCTCTCTAATTCAACTACTGTGGAGATGCTACAGCATCTGGATTCCAAATTAATTCATTGTCAGTTTTCAGTGACCTTTATATTTTCTAACCATGGCCCAGTTTATTACTGGTTTTACAGAGTTTATTCTTGAACTGGAAATCATTTTTGTAGTGAGTATTTTCCCACAATGAAAATAGTTCAGTGTCATGTTTATGATGTACTTTCTCCTTCTTTCTGCTGGAGTTGTTACACAGTTTGCTGTGTGCTGCTGCAGCATACCCTGAAATGTGCTCTTCATCTCAGATGAAATGACTCGAGCATATGCTTAAGGTTTAAGTCAGTCTCAATAGGAGCATTTGGCTTGTCTTGTTTATATTCCACACATGAATAACTGCTGCTGTGTGTCTTTTAAGTCCTTCTGATTCTCTGTTTCCTCAGTGTTGCCACATACTCAGAGATTATTTAATTTCCCTTCTGATTCCCTCTGTAACAGAAATGGTCTTTAAACATGAGCATACATTAATCATAGTGTTATTGTCTTTTTCCATCAAAATATTGACTGGAAATTACTAAATCCTTACATGTCTTGGATGGACCTTTCAGCAAAATAGGAGTATTGATAGCTCGATAGCTTCTCCCAAACTTTGTTTTGTTTTTAAGCTCTCTCCCTCAAAAAAAAGAAAAAGAAAAAAAAAAGGAAAAAATAGGAGTGACAAGGAAACCAGGAAACCATCACCTAAGACAAACTAGAAGTGCCTCTTTCTGCCATCCACGTGGTTGTATAAAATATTGCTGTAATACAAAGGATCCTGAAAACCTCATGTGAGAGAGGGAATTTTTATCATGTAGGGGTTGCCATTGTGAAAAAGTCACTGTACAATCCTTTCCAGGGACTTCTTTGTAAATTACTGTTTGAAGACACAAAATCTTGGCCAAAATGAAACACAGAACAGAAATACCTGAAAGAAATGCTGTGAGGGCTTCCCTACCACTGTAAGATTTCTGAGTAACTGTTTCTGAGTTACCTTCACTGAAGGCAATTTCATTTTCCCAGTTAAATTTTTCTAGTTACCTGTCTCAGCTCAGAAGTGTTACATTTACATGGCCTACTGAGAACCAGATAAATTTAATTTTTAAACTGCTTTTAAATTGAAGCTCAGTTGATTGTGACAGTAAATTGAGGTTTTCAAGAGTCAAAGTGTAGTTTAAAATTATACATCCTGGTAACATTGTATTTTACTGGGTATTTTGGATGTACTACCATTGAACCACAGTCCATGGTCCAACCTTTTGGACCACGTACCATTGAAGTATTAGTTATTCTTCTAATCAAGGAAGTTAATTTTTACCTTTCTTGAAAGGAAAGTATCTTCTTTGTGGTCACTTATGCTTTAAAGCTGTGGATGTATATATATAAAAAAGCATAATATAAATATATATTTTATTATATAAAGTCAAAATCTCTTTCATCAATCAAAAGGGGACTAATCCATTGCCTCTTTGCTCAGTTGCAAGAAACTGCATTAGGAGTATTTGAAAACATAACAAAAGTGTTTTAAAATCAACTTGTTTGAACTTGAACAATGTGTCATCGTTTACAGCTGGAAAGACATTGTTCTGCCTATAAATTAATGGACAATAAGAATTAATATTTGCTTTCAGGTAACTGCTTGGGTCATACATTACATAATAAAACAGATGTGCTATAGATAAATCAGAATTTGATCCTGAAAGCTGGGTTGTAAAAGTATTAATTTATTTATTCCTTTGTCTGCCAAAAAGTTTCCAGAATTACCAGTAGTTTTAAATTTCATCAGCTTTGAACACATGGAAGTGTTGAGGCTTGTCCCTATAAGTTGGTTATCTTGAGAGATTGCAGTCAAAAGGTTTATTGAAAATTTTCCTGCCACTAAAAGTTATATAAGGGTTGATCAGTTGTGATTTTTGGTTCCCTAAGGAAAATGAGGATGGGATACAGGAAAGAAATTAGTGGGTGAAGCATTGATAATATTTATATCTCTTTAATTTGTGCTAAAAGTTCTGTGTGTTGAACCACCCAATTCTTTATGAGTATGAAAAAGCCACTGAAGGGTAAGTTACAATAACATATTGATGATGGATTCTTTAGAAATATACCCTTTAAAACACATTATACCAAAGGAGAAAAATGGAAATGGATTTCCATTCCCCTACAAGCCCAGCTTTACTATTTTCATACCAGAAAATGAAGTTACATTGATCTGATTTGCTTATTCATTGGCAAAATGTGTTCATTTTTTAGGCCGTCAAAAGGATTTTTTTGTGATTGGGAGCTGATGGATATGAATGATTTGTGTGGGGAAGAACTCCAGGGTTTCAGAAGAATCACGGAGGACTTTGCATGTGGCTCCTGCTAGGAAGCAATCCAATGTTTTGTTTTCCCATCTTGCTTCCCTCAGGCTCTGGCAAGAGAGGTTTGCTCGAAGGCACCCTTTCTCCTCCTGTCTCCTTCATTATCCAGGAGGAGGAGCCTTTTGCAGCTTTGCAGCTTTGGGGCTCATTTTTCCCTATCACAAAAATAGAAGTTTGGGGTCTTTTATGAGGGACAGTTTTAGAAGACACAAGGCCACTCCTGATAGCTGGTATGTGAAATGAGAAACGTGCCAGGATCCAGAGTATAAATTACAGCTTCCTGCCTTTGGGCTTGTTTTTAATTCAAGGCTGGATTTTTTGGTCTCCTTCTGTCTCAGGTGTGCCAGGGGAGGATAATTTTTTTAATGTAAATTCATTTGGTGAGATTGCAGAAACCTGATAGATATTGATGATTGATTATGAGGCTGGATTTCCAAGTAAACTTAGTTACAGCTTTATAGGTGATGAGTTTGAAATTTGAAATTAATATTTACAATTAATATGAATAACAAATTGCAACAGCATAGCTATATGGTGTATTTGAGGGTATTATATATATGTATGTGAGTGGAAAATACACACGGTGCTAGAGAAAATACATTCTATTCACTAAAATAAAGTGTTCTGCTGAGGCTTTTTAGTGTGGGTGTTCTCCATTTCTTTTCAAAAAAGATAATGATACACACTGCAGGTGAAACAGATTTGACATGATGATACAGAGCTAATGTGAAATGATCCTAAGTGAAAAGTAAAGTTCTGCCAACAGGACAAAGCACTGAGGAGCGAGATTGCAGCTTTTTTTTGTTTTGAAAGAAGCTTGTTTAGAACTCTTCTTCTATTAAATTTCCTACCACTATAGAAATGTCAGGATTTCCATCCCAGATCCCACAGTTCAGCCTGTATTCTTGGCTGTAGTTAACAAAAGATGTATGAAGGTGCCCATTATCCAATGCAGACCAAATATATAAAACATTTATTTATCACTTCTGTCTTTTAATAATTTTATCAAGTTTTACAGTCTAAGACACAGCTTTTCCTAACATATCTAACAAGAAATGTTCTTGTTAGTGATAAAGATTGATCCTCTAGCTAGTGTTACATTTCCTTTTTTCTTCATTTTTAATAAAAATAAGAGCTCTACACATCTTTAAAAACAGATTAGAATGAAGAATTACTGACTTTCATTTCAACTAAAAGGCTGAAACCCTGCAATAAAAGGAGAATATTGCCAAATACATTGGCAGCCATGCAGGACTGAATTTAGCTGCGCTACACAATATCCAGGGCTGCATAGCTCAGTATTTACACTTCTTACACATGCACAAAACACCCCAAACTCACCTATCACAGAGAGATTTATCCAATTTATCCAAAGGAAATTCAGACTGGATTTACCTTCACCAGAATTTAGACATTCTCTAAGAAGTGCCACAGGACCATTAATAACAACAGGTGTCTGGCTCTTCTCCTTGTCTCACTGGGAGGAGGAAAGGAAGCTCCAGCAAAATGCTGGGATAAAGTATCTTCCTGGGACACTGGTTACATGTCTAATCATACAGCTACAGAATTAGTAACACCGTTCCAGGCTGTGCCTTCCTGCTTTCCTTGGAGATGTCACATTCCAGTATGGCTACTACTGGCTCATCATTTTTAATAGCCTATGTAAAGGACCAGGGCATATTTTTTTTCCTCTTACGGTGCCCTGGTGTCAGTCTGGAGGATGAGAAGCTATCAGTGTTTCTACCTTAATTCTCTTTTTCTCTGGTGAACCTGAGGATGCGGTTTCTGCCAGCTTGCTGGTGGTGGTGAAAGGGGAATATTGTCCCCTCTCTCTCTTTTGTCTTTCCCCTTTTCTCCCAGTACTGCCTCCTCACTGGGCCACTCCTGGTGCTAGATCCTTCTACTCTTGGCTTAGTTCATTAATCCAGCTGATCCCAACCACGCTGTCACGTTCCTTGATGCTTCCTGGCCATATTAGGGCATTAATGCTGGTTGACAGAGGGGTCTGACAAAACCCAGCTCTGGAGCAAAGCAGTAGCAGAGAGCCAGACAGGAAGCAGGCCTGTGAATTCAACAACCTGAAGTTTCTGTTATTTTAAGATGAATGGTGGCACAATGTGTTTTGAAAAGTAGGTGAGCAGCATGGTTTGAAGGGAGTGCAAAAATGAGGGAGGGAGCAAACCAAGGTGCTGGCAGTGGGCTTCTCTCTGTGCTGAACCTCTGCAAGCACTAGGTGGCCTGCTTTTAAAGGAAATGGGCAATCCCATCCGTTTCTGTGTGAAAGAGAAGATGAAAAGTACAATTTGCACAAGTTGTGCGTGTATTTTATGCATCGTGCTAGTCATGCTAAAACTTCATCACCTCTGTAAAACCCTAATTCTGTGTTGGAAGGAAGAGACACCATCAGTGCTGGCGTTGGGTGCCCTCAAAGACACCGAGGCCAGAGGAGAATGCAAGGTAAGAGGTGCAGCTGACTTGCAAAGTGTGGGATTCAGACACAGAAACTGCATTTTGGCTGTGGTATTTAATGTCTTCTGGGAAAGTCCTCCTCACAGTTGTAATTTGTGTATCTCTCTCTCAAAGAATGACTTTGATTCTGGCCCAGTAAAAACAGTCATTGCAAAAGGAAAACTTTGATTTACCACAGGCCTTGAACCACTAAATAAACAAAAGAAAAAAATCAGTTAATATTGAAAGCAAACAAAGCTTTGGTGAAATAGTAAGTGATTTAACAAATGTCAACAGCATCATTGCACATATCTTATGCTCACTGATACCTTACACATCAGAGTCATTCACTGCCAAAAACTAAGCTGCAACAGAATTTTAACATGGCATGCACCCTAAAAGCCTCATTTTTCTCTGTTTAAATTGGGAGGTGGGAAACTGATGGCAGCAACAAGGGAGCCTGGAAGCTGGAATGGGAACATTAATGGATGGGTAAAATGTCATGTAACATCTTTTCCGCACTGTGATTCCTCCAGGCAAACCCCCTCTACCAACCCAAAGGCAACCTGATGGTCAGATTCCTACAAAAAACAAAACAAGTGGTCTACAGAGGATAGTAGTCCTCTCTAAATTAAGAAAAAGTATTATTTCTTTCCACTCCCCCAGGGATTAGTCTAGATATCAGAAGCATTTAAACTGGGTATTAGCTAAACAGATGTAAAAGAACCACAAGGGTTTATGTTCAAGTTTTTCTCCATTTAATCCAGCAAGGGAAAAAGTCTTTAATAAAAGCCCAGATTGCCTGGACAGGTAAGAAAACTGAGGAAATTGAATCTTATTTTCAAAATATATATGTTTTGAGAGGGGATTTATATTGAAAAAATAAGCCATGATATATTTTTTGATCCTGCTAGTAAATAAAACAATAATTTAACTTCTATTTAAAAACTAGTGCTTCCATCAATTCTTAACTGAGCTTAAACAGCCATTAACAGTAGTTCTTATTGACTGAGAAATAAATAGTGATTGATTGGTCTGACATAATTAATTGTTATTGTAGTTTTCAACAATTTAAGCTCATTTGCCCAGGCTACTCTTTCCACAATGTTTGAAAGATTTAATTAATACTGCTGTCAATAATTTAAATAGGCTTAAGATTCTGGGAATTACAGAGTAATCATTTTTATGGCCAAGTGGTCACAGAGAGATATATTGAAGTTTTAATTTTGAGAACATTTGATTTGTAAAGCAGTATATACCTTCCTAAGACAACTCTGTGAAGGTTTTACACTGCAACTGTAAAATTTATGCTGTTCATTATGTTTTGATGGAGCAGAGCTGGCACAGGTATTGTCCCCTCCATCTCTCCCTGTGTAGCTGCCCAGTTCCTTTATAAATTCTCTAGGGAACATACTTGATTTTTATCCATATATAAACTCATTCAATTATTTTCTTTTGATGAAGTAAGATAATAAATGAAAGGTGTGAATTCAAGTGGCATCTAGAAAAATATTTTACAAGGCAGTCAATGCTGTTTGATACTCTCCCTACTCTTGATCCGGAGCGTTGCCCCTGTCCCTACATTTCCTTGGGTTTACAGTCTGTGGAGTACTGTAAGGAGATGCTCAAAACACAGTGGTGTGGAAGGTGAAGGCCCAAAAGAGGGGAAGTGAGAGATGGAGTGCCAGAGCAGAATTATGTAAGCCTCATCTTCATAGAAAGTCAGTGCTTGGAAAAGAAAACTCATTCTATAACTTGCTGTTCTATTCAAGTGCATGGGTTTTAATTTCAGGGAGGGGTTGCCCACACACTCCGGGTAAGGCACTCTCCTCTAAACTGTCGCTCTGCCTTGGATGAGGAGTTGGCCCCAGACCCCACCTGCTCCTCCCACTGTTTACAGAAGCTGGTGAAGGAGAAAGAATATGAAAACCTTACTACTAAGCTTTTAGTGCAGGTACTCTGAAGTGACCCCTGCACCTACAATCCTTAAAAAAGCAGTTACCCCTCACTCCAAAAAAACCCATGTTTTGGGAACAGCTCCATGGCATCTTCAACTTCTTGAACATTTTATCCTTTTTATTCAGCTGAAAATAGCCCCATAAGATTTCTGATTGACTGTATTGATGCTTTATTATGCAAGTTAGTTGGAAAACAAGTCATCAGGCATAAATCAGAAGCACATACTCTTGCACCACTTGCAGGCTCCTGTGTGACTTGACCTTCAGAGTTCTGATGGCTTCAAGAGCAGGCTGGAAAAGCTGTGCCCAGGAAGTCTGAGCAAAGCTGTGCTCCCTCAGAGGGAGGGAAAACACACCATAGATTGAATCGTAACACCATTAGCAGATGATTATTATTATTATTGTTACAAGGGCCATGTGTTAGGGATTCAGAGGTATTACATGTCTGATTGTAATTAATGAACTGCTCTACTCAGAGGATAGCCTGACTGCCAGGAGAACATATATCTGCTGTTACATTAACATCACTAGGCAGCAGATGGATGATTTTTTTTTTTTTTAATGAAATTGAAGAAAGGAAATTGAACTTGGCAAAGTGTAATTGGGAAATGACGGTAGGTACCTGAGAAGGGCTGAAGCCTTTGAGCCATGGGAGATGCAAATAGCAGCAAAAGGTCAGAGGGGAGGAATGAGTTCAGAGTGGCAAGTGCAGGCACAGCTGTGCACTGCTGTCAGGGAAATGAAATGGAAACTAAAGCCAGAGCAAAAAATCCCACTGCCTCAGTGAGGCATCTGCCACATCCCAGGATGTCCCATTTCATCACCATGACATCTCCCATCTCTCCCTCTATAAAAAGAAAGATGCACTTCCGTGTAGATCCCCTCGGTTCTCATCTGAAGGAGGAGGGCAGGGGCCAGATGCTGCTTTCACTCATCTGTGAGCATTTGGCCAGGACAGAAGCTATTGCACCTGCCTTGTGTTTTGTCATGCTTTCAAGACGGATTCAGTTCATGACATCTTAGCGTTGGATGGCTGGGGATGATGGAGGTCATGACTCCATTGACATATTTTACTTTGAAAAAGTATAATTATAAATATGATCAGAATAGTATTTGTGTAATTAGGAAAAAGTCTGCAATAACTCCAAAGGAAATGGGGCAAACAACTAGTTGAATACACAGTCAATTCAGACTAATGCCATACTCCTATATCTGCCTCCAGAATGGGCAGAATTTAATCTAAACACAAACTTTTAGTGGCCTGAATGGCATAATTTAAAAATATTTTTGTTTCTCACTTTTTACCATGCTCACTGTTCCAATATTTTAATTTTAACATGAAATGTTAATACTGCACCAGTTTCATTTTTGCCCTTGTAGTTTATCATGCCATCCCCACTAAACATGTTAAATAATTTGCTACTATATTTTGTTTAAGCCAAGACATCCATGCAGCCCTTTTTGATAAAATAACTCTGGGCAATAACTTTGTTAGATTTGTTTCAGCACTTGCAATTCCAATGCTTGCCTGTCTACAACCTTCTTTTTTTTCAGATTTTCATTAATTTAATGATATAAGTTAAAAGCACAGTTTCAGACTTCATGATCAGCTATTTGGTGCCACTGAGATGAACGGATTGATTATAAGTCAGAAGTATTAACATGAGGTATGAACAGTTCATCAAGATGAACTGTGGGAAGCCTACCTTACTGTGCAGTCCAGCTTCTGGAAGAAATTCTGGAGAGTTTCCAGTGTCCAAACACCATCACACCCCGTCTCCTCATGTACTGCAGAGTGCCATCCCTAGTGGTGCCACCTACTTTACCCGATGAGTTATTTCTCCTACTACAGCCTCTCCTTTATACCACAGCTTTGACCTATTTCAGTTTGGTTAAAGAAATTGTATCCTCCCAAAACACACCTAAAATTGAAGTACAGGCTCCAATCCTAAAAGAATTGTAAGCACCTGGAATTCATGGTGCACTGAACCCCCCCAGCACTGACCTGTAAGCTTTCTGGGTTATCCATAAAATTGCGTCTCCAGCATACGATCATTCAGGACAATGGGATCCCAACCACAAGACAACTTCATAGATCACAAGATTACAGCCTTCATGAACTGACTTAGGTTCCTACACACTGTAATTTTCCTTCTGTATATGCCACTGGCTGTGGTTACTTTCACATCACATCTGGTGTTAGCCTCGTAGCCCACTGACCTACAACCCAGCAGCTGATGCTTGCCTGCAGAATGGCCCTCTGGGACCAGCCCCCCTGAGTGTGTGTCAGGGCTGGTGCCAGCGAGGCACAGCCCATGCTGCTGAGAAAAACGTGTTTGCTTTACTGCCACTTACCCGTGGAAAACATGTGCTACTGAACGTTCTGTTTTAATGGCTGTTGTTACCATGGATGCAAATGCAAATCTGTTTTTACACTTAATACGCTGTGTGGCAGCAAGATCCAGTGGAAGATCCCTGCAGATGTAAACACCTACATGCACAGTGACCTACTTAAATCTGGGTTTGCACGTAGCCATGTAGAGGATGTATAAATGCTGTATTTAAAGCCCTGAATTTAAAATAATTTTCAGGCAGTCCCTGGCAGACTGAGTAGAAATGATGCTCGGTATCCATTCATCCAAATTTTATGTAGTTTTGAATTTTCTTTTAAATTCCAAAGTCTTAGATTGTGCCAAGGAGTTGCCATTACATTGATTTAATCAGAGAATTCTGGTTTAGATTTGACATTGGTAGCAGCCCACATTTTGAGTGGATAACATCTACAATTCAGTGCCATGATGTTCAAACATTTCCAGTGATTTCTAGACACAAAATAAATTCAAGGACTTATATACATTGAATGCATTCTGTTTATTTGAGAAGGAAGATCTCATACGAGTGCCTGTTATGGAAGGCATCTCTTATCATGTACAATAAAATCAACCATTGCTTCCAGCAGAATACAAAAATACACATCTCAGTGACTTCCATACAATAATAAATATGTAATCATGCATCCAACAATAAAAAGGCACAGAAAACTGGTCACTTAGTAGTCATAAAAATTACTAACTATATTAACAAAGCCACCCAAATTATCTGTACAAGGAAATGTAACAATATATTCCAAAGGTGAAAACACATAAAACATCTTTAAAATAGTATATGCAATAAATACCTCAATTGTTTTATATATTAAAAATAAAACTGTGCCATTGTAAACAGTATGTAAACAAACAAAATTCACTGTTCCTTACCATTATTACAAGTAAATAAAGCCAAAAGTTACACCCCTGCTCTGTTAAATATACTTCATTGGCAAGTTTTGTCAGGCTGTTTAAAGTTTTACTCTTTTCTGCAGCAAACAGAGCCTGCTATGTGTGTAATTCTAAGTATTAGAGCAATTGCTAAGCTTTAAAACCGACTGCCCAGGACATAGTAGGTCATCAAAGAGAACTGGAGCTAGGAAAAGCAATTCTTGCAGTGTTACGGACAGAAGTCATTTATTTTCACTACATATGATAGTATGGGTAAAACTCAGCAGTTTACATAACACTGCTCTCCTACAGGACTCGAGGGGGCTGTACAGAGGTGGTGAGCATCCCTATTCCCTTGGGCGGAGAAAGTGAGGCACTCAAAGGTTAACTATGCTGCCCCCAGTCTTACACCAGCTCCACTGGCAGGAAACCAAAGGCAGAATCCAGACCTTCAGCCATTTCCTCCTCATTTCCTCAGCTATCACATGGCCTTGCAGACAAATAAAGGTGTGTCCTGAACTCCAGCCCTGATTACAATGGCAGAAACCCAACCATCACGCAAAAGGAAAGGTGTCTGCTGGCTTGGCACCCGTCTGCCCCCAGTGACAACCATGGAGCCTTGTCACCAAGTGAAGCAGAGCACCATAGGAGCTTTTCCCCCACTAATCTGTGATCAGAGCCACATTAGCAGACTAACGAGCCCAGACAGAGCCCTGTGTATCCTGCACAAGCCTACTGATTGCCTCAAATGTCTATTCTTTTGAGGTCTGTTTCTACAGCCAACTCCTAGAAAGTTCAACCAAGGTGCAAACCTCCTGCCCTATTACCAAGGGGAAGGATAGGAATCTGAATATGATCCTTTCTTAAACAAAATTATAAGAAAAGATTCCTGGAAGTGGTGGGCATTTGCACAGATGTCTTCAGAAAGGGCCTTGTGAAGGAAGGTGTCTGCTATGTTATTTCTTCAGCTTTTGATAACCTTGACATAACTACCTCATTTTACAAGTCCCGCTATCCCTGGGATGACTATCTATGATAAATATAAACTTACCTGTTCCCAACATATGTATTTCAAAGTGCATGACAGCTCTTATTTGAAAATGGTATTTTAGCCTTAGATGAAGAAATTAGGATACATCTACTTAGCTGTTTCACAGCCATATGGTTTTTTTACAGGAAGAATACACTTTGAGCATATGTAATTAAAAGATACCCTGGAAAGGGATTTAGGAAGCGCTGCATTTATGGTATATTTCCTCCTTGTGCTTTTGAAGAACTGTTCCTTCTGCCTCTAGACAAGTGATTTCTCTAATGTCAAGCAGCTGTCTGACTTGCCTTACCACTTAACATTTTCGTAATTTTAATTGATCCATGGAATATAAAAAGTCATTCAACACACTGACTCTGAAGATACTTCCATGTCTTGATGAGAAGCTTAAAGCCACATACTTACTATATAACATTTTTTCCCCAATAAGGTACTTTTGGATAAGGTACTTCAAATGTCTCATACCAGATCTGCAGAGACAGGTGAGCTGCATGAGATCAGTAGGTACAGAAACATACAGGACTACTTTTTATTTATCAATGAATACTTCTTCAAATTCACCTGCCACATTTCATTCCTTCTTTGTGAGAGGAGAGAGGCATGAAAGGTGATCTCTTTTTTAGATTATTCTGTATTAAATCTTACAAAAGTTATTTTAGAAGATATTAGACATATTGAAGGACCAGATCAATGAAAAACTCTGTACAGTCTCTGAGGCATATATTCCCACCTGTGTTGTAGTTTCAGGTTCCATAGAAAAATCCAAATAGAAACTGCAGATTTCACATTGGGAAAAAATAAATACATTTCACTCATTAAAAAAAAATTATCACAGTAGGAAAATAGCCAGTAAACAATAGATTCAGAGGGGTTTAATCTTGGCCCCCAGAGATCAATGGGAGTTTTGCCAAGGACTTCAAAAAAGCCAAAATTTCACCCAGAATCATATACAATTCTTTAGCTGACAACAATCATAAACATCCTGCCACCCCATTGTATAAGTTAAATATTAATAAGCATCTGTAAACATCCTGCAATTTATCTGATATAAAAAATACTATAATAAAAACAATGCAGCATCTCAAGCACTGTATAGTTTTAAGGTTTTTTTGGCTCTACACACAAGTTGGCATTGTTATATTGGGCAAAACCAGGGTATGTATATACATCTCTATGTACAGGTGTGCTCTCACATAAACACTATGAACTAGGTACTACATATCTACACACATCCACACAAATACTGGCAAGAGAATGACATTCATAGGTATGGCACATAAAAGCCTACCCATGATCAGTTTGAGGATCTCTCTTATGTGAGGAGCATTTTCTCTGCAAGAAAATCATCTGTAGGCTTAAATGTAAATGCTGTAAATGAAATACTAGAACAATCTCCAAGGGGCTAAAGTACTGTTTAAAGCACAGCATATGCCTAAGTCCCAAAATATTTATATGATTGCAAAGATGATGGACTTTCTTGTGGAATGAACAGGAAGAAGAGGAAACAAAGGGCAGAAACTACGGAGTACACACTAGTTTTTACCTAAACCCATGCAAACCATGTTAGATGTTTTCATTTTCAATTGAACATAGGTTTGGATTGAGTGGAAAACATGTGTTTTAGCTCTGTGCTGCAAACTGCCATTTAGACCAAAAAATATGAGTTATGCAGAGAACTAGACAGTGTCACATTTCTGCAACGCTTCCATGTGTAGTTCATGCATCCACTCATACATGTAAGTGGATGTTACTACAGAATTAACTAACAGCTGTACTGGAATACCAGTCTAAGTTACAAGCCTGGCTAATGACAGGAACCAGCCATGCTGGGCTGGGATCCTCTCAGAACTTTTGAAATACCTTCAGATGAAATTTACCTTTCTTAAATGCCAGAATATACATTAAAAATACATTAATGCAATTCCATAGTGCTCAATATTTGAAGATACCTGCTCTAGACAGACAGAAGTGACACTGAGAAGTTTTGTTAGTAGTGACTGATAGGTTTGATGTCACCATGAATTAAGATAAGAAGCTGCTAATATTATGTGATGTTAAATTATTTGTGTGTGATGACAGCAACAAAGAAGAACCAGAGGGAAGGGGCAGAGATCAGGCCCCTTTCACCTTTCAGGAGCATCTCAACAGCTTGTACTCCTTATGTACAAATCCCATCTATTGCATGTCTCATCGCCACTGTGAATATCACCTTGCTATTTGATGATCCCATCGAAATACAAGCATATCAAATTCCTGATGTAACTGGCAGCTCTAGGGAGGTGCCTAAAAGAGTTGCAGCTCTTTTAGGATTCAAAGAATATGATGTAAAAAGGTGGCTAATGAAACAAATTATTTCAGGACAGGTTCACAAGCTGTGCTCCTTGAATGGGAAAAATGGTAATTTTTGTCGAATATGGACAACTGTGTTTTTCAAGGTACCCAAGTTAAGGAGACATGAAACCAAGACAGAAAGTACAGACACCACAAGTGACAGATGCCTGTAGAAAATCCTCTGGAATGTAGCTAGGCACGCTGTCCAAATGCCTGTTTCAATGTATAGACATGGCATCTTGTGAGAAGAGTGCTACTAGGAACCTTCACAGTGAGAATCTGCATGCCTTTGTCCTCCTTGTAAACCTTCCTAAGGTATCCAACTAGCAAATCTTGTATCCTTGAAATTCTCATTAAAAGCTTTTGGGTCCTACTGTTCAGCACACATGCTCTCCCCATCCCTGAAAGGCAAGACCAAGCAGCTTTGAATGGCTTTCCTCAATCTCCCCATTCACAAAACAATTGACCACGACTGCAAAGAGAATTAGTTCCAAACAGAGCTTACTTCAACTAACACCAGGAGAAAAACAGTTGTATCTCTAACTCTTTCCCTGTTAATGACACTGTCAGGTTATTAAACTGGTTTTTATCCAATTAATGATTTAGTTTAAAAAATTTGGGACTTAAAATGCTATTCCCTTTAAAAAGTCATAGAAGGGATTTGGGGCACTGTGGAGAATTTATTTTTGGCTTTACACACAGTTTCCATAATGAAAACAAACCATCCAATTTTACTTTTAGTTCATTTCTTCCTGTTCCCACCATCCAGTTCACACATTCTTGTCTACCTGGATCAAACACAGCTCCCTAAAATAGTTGTTTCCAATGAATTTGGAAAAAGATAGTTGCAAATTACTTAAAATTTTGTACCAAATTGCATTTATATTCAGTAGCTTTTCAATCCTAGTCTAACACTAGTCTTTGAATAATACTACAAACTATATTTTTCCAAAGTATTTGTTCCACAGAATAAAATATTCACTGGCCATTTGGATATTGTCCTACTAATAGCTACCATAATATTCAGTACTTGCAATGTCTTACACAGCTGGTAGAGTTAGCCAAAACACTTTTCTTTCCAAGGACATTCTGGTAGCTTGTGTTAACTGTTAGATAAAGCTTCCAGAAGGAACTGTAAAAATATAATTTAAAATATTCCAAATTGGCTAGGCTAGGCTTTGGAGCCTGAAGTCTTGGTGTATCTTTTCCTCCCTGACCCTACAACTTTTTCCTGGCCTGCCCATCCAGCTCTTCTGAACAGAAACCATGGAGAGACATGCAAAGGTCTCATCTTGCCAGAAGCTGGGAGCTCATCCAGACACAGGAGCTGGGAAGCAACGTAAAAACATTAAAAAAGGCATGACTGGTGTTAAACATAAATGAGGCACCAGCTTCTTCTGCCTCACTAATACAAGCAATAGGTTATAGGAACTCAAAATCCCATCAGAGAGTTCATCAAGTTTTTGTCAACTGGGGAACAAGTCTTTAATTATTTAAAACAGTTGTTTGTAATTCTACCACGTGCACATATGAATTTTCTGCTGAGTGTTCTGAAGGTGATAGATCTTTAACCACTACAGCTAAATTGACTAAAATTTGTCCAGAAATACTCTTGGGTATGTATTCATCAGCATTTTGCTTCTTTGCAAAAGTGTTAACAATGCTAATATTTTTTTTAATTTACATATGACAAGGGGATGATATTTTAAGATTAATTCTATGCATTGAAAAAAAACCACAAACCTTTCAAGATTATTTTTTTCAGTTAAAGTATTGAGGATGATCCCTATTAAACCTACAGAAGCTGCTATGAATTTTGGTATTAGCTCCAACTGGCTACAGAAATAGTCCTCTAAAGGTCTCCAGAGGCTTCCAAATGAATTATAATTTCTGAGAAACACACTGGTCTTCTGTATGGCTGAAACAAACATTTCAAGTACATAAGCTAACACTTAACAGAGCTATGAAATGCAAATTCTACTAATGCAACAGTAGTAGAAAACAAATAGAAAATCTTTTTTCTTTTTGTAAAAAAGATCCATTCCAAATTATACTCTAGATATAAATACAGAAATTTATACAACCAGTAAAGAATTTATATTGACAATTACCAAATGATGCTTTATCAATCCTGCTGATGCTACTATTCATCTCTGAAGAGAAAGCGGAGATATTTTAAGTCCTGTCCAAAGCTTAAATACTGTCCAAACTCCTCAGCTTCCTCAAGTCATCAAAAACTTGTTCCTCAAGACAGCAACACAGTCATGTACAGTTCTGGCAAACATTACATCCTCGCAGTTAGAATAAGCAGCATCAAACCTTGATGATACAAAAATCATACCACAGAACATACAATCCACAAACATACATGAAAACAGAATAAAAAATACAGGATAGCCTGTGTTATAAATGTATACAGGATGCTGCAGTTGAGAGGTACTTAAGTTATTGGGGTGAAAAAATAAATTTAAAATTACTTCTTTAATTTTATTTTCTGTGGCTCTCGTTTACTCATACAAGTGACAAGATGATTTCCTGGTTGTAAGATAAACAAATTGCTCCAGCTGTTATCCTCAATGAGATACATTCCTTGTGACTTTACCTTTCACAAAGACTTCTTGCACTGCTAATTATTAATTACCAGAACTGTTGAACTCATAGGCAAGAACTTAATATTTAGGGGCACACAGAGAGCGCTGCAGAAATAGCTGTAAACACTACTAATGTAATCACTAACAGGAAGCATCAAGCAAAATGGAATCACCATGGGGGGTTTTGTCTTGCAAGTACATTATTACATCTGTTTTTAAAGTAGAACTATGGAACGTCCTCTCATATTGGCTTTATATATTAATTTTCCATTACATGTGGAAAGGTCTCCTGCCAGTCTTCCTGAAATGAAGACCACATGCATTGAAAAACACTCATAATTTTACCCTTGAAGTAATGCTCATTATCAAGGCTTTATGAAATATTCATTAATAGCATGAGCAAGTTCAATTAAAAAGTAAAATTGGCAGGTTATCTATTTCTCTACAAAAAGCATGGGAAAATACAAAATTGACATTTATGAAGAAAAAAAAATCAATGCCTCTCCTTTGAATTACAGTGATGCAGCATTGCAGTATTAATTATTTTGGGCAGGGATAGAGAGATAAAGATGATTTCTATTTTTTATTTACAGGACCAAGCATATTAATTCTAGTCCCAAAACAAGATGTACTGGAATGAAATAGTCTGGGAGGGTTTTTGATAATATGCTTTACACTTTACTGTTCTTCTAAGTTCAAAGCATTTTTCTTCGAAAGAAGGAGACATTCAGGAGAAAAGAATAGTGTTTAAGGGGAGAGACATAAAAATGTATCAAAGAAAATTTTCCCTCGCCATCTTATAAAAAATTGATTTCTGAATCTTCTTTTCTTTGAAGTATTGGAAAACATCCCCAACACCTAAAACCATGAGTTGTCTTGATTTCATTCAGTTTCCAAAAAGAAGTCATGAGGCTTTATAAAGACAAAACTTGCATGACCCAAATGAGAGGTTGCTACAGCAATCAAATCAGTGAACTGAGAAAATCCTATTTGAAAATGACAAAACAGCAACTTATATTTAGCAACGTGCTGCAATTTTAAAACATGCACCTCTTGTGTTCCTCTCTCTGAGGTGTAGAGCTTTTCAACTACACGAATACCAGCCACTACAAAAAAATGCAGATTACTCTGCACTCCCTTCAGGATTTAATGTATACTGACCACAGAAATCGCATGTATTTGACTGGGGAGGAAAAATTTAATCCAGTAAAGTTTGTATAGTTTGCTTGATAAATCTAGCATGCTGAATCAGGCTCCACAGGATCTTGTTTTCTAAAAAGCTAAGTACTTTTAGGGATGTGTTTACCTTGGTTTTGTTAAGATATTGGGATGTGTGCTTTGAAGCCCTTTTTTACAGCAGGATTAAATTAGGGAGAACACAGATCGTTTAAAAAAAATGTACTTAGTTCTAGGAGCTGGGACTTTTACAGCAGTAAGGAAAAAACCCAGTACTTAGAGTAACCATGAGAGAGTAAAACTGTGTTCAGGTCTTCGAAAAAGCCACATCACTTAAACACAGCTACAACCCATGACCTCCAGGGAGAACCCCTGTAAAAATATTTTGAGCCTCCTTGTCAGATGTATTTGCATTTCATAGACAACACTAGTCTAAGGCATAGAGTTGCATAAAATTTGCTCTCCTGGGCATCTAATAAATACAGCATAAATGATACTTACAGTTTTGTTTTTTCCTATTCACATGTTTAAAAAAACTGCTTAGGAGAATCAAGGTTAAATTCTTTGGTGGTCATTTAGAAAAATGAACATTGATCAGTTGTCCTATACTGAGGTAATTTGAGGAGTGCCATAAGAAAGCTGTGTTACAAACAAAATTTTCC
Organism: Passer domesticus; assembly: GCF_036417665.1. Taxonomy (NCBI): domain Eukaryota; kingdom Metazoa; phylum Chordata; class Aves; order Passeriformes; family Passeridae; genus Passer; species Passer domesticus. The sequence continues at coordinate 61,098,065 of NC_087475.1, read as the reverse complement.
CATTTTTCCCTGCCCAAAAGCAGCTCCCATTTTTCAATACACTCAGTGTAGACCTCTACAGTGACTTGAAGAGATCTGGTTCCATAGCCCATCTTAATGCATTACATACAGCAAGGCTGAAAGTTGTAAAGAGATTGTATCTTACAATCGGGAAAGCAAAGAAAGTTCTGCTATGTATTATGTCCTTGAATAGACCAGAAGATTAGCTATGTTGTCTACTGTATGTCAATATGCTAAGATGCTGCCACATGTTAAAATGCAGTGTAGCTTACTGAGGAACAAAGAGAAAAGGAAATAATGCTTACAAAGACTTGGCAGATGTCACCTGAACGTCATTAAAGGGGTGAATGTCAAGTACATTAAAATAAAACCAAAACCAACAAGCTTTCCATTGTTTGCCTAACTTTCCATTTTTTTCATATGCTTTTCATACAACAGCCTGAAAATCATATCATTTGGCAAATGCATTTTGGTTTGTTCTTCATGCAAAACCTAACAGAATATAGCCTTTTACTTTTACTTTTGTTTACCAGAATAATCATTATGTACACAGAACTCCCAGAGTGGTGCCTGTTGAACCTACAGCAGCAAGAACACAAAGAACTACAATAAGATAAAAATTAAGCCTATTTTGATTATTTTTTCTTTTTTCTCCAATAAAACAATGAGTATAATAGATTTTACTTTCCAAGGGATGAGTCCCATCTACTTGCCATGGATCAACTCTGGTCATATGCATGAGAAATGGAGGGCAAAACCAGGATGCAGTACTTGACATTGGCCCCTTTATACAAGAAAATACGTTTTGGTAAAAACAAATGAAACTTTACTCTTCTGCCCATGAGTGAAACATAAATAGATGTTAAGATACTCTTTAACATGCAAGAAACATCAAAGCTACTTGATTAGGTGAAAGTCAAGTGTTCCTCGTGCTGCAATGCCACAATTGCTAGAAACAGCAAGGAGAGAGCAATTCTGTGCAAGTTTTCTGGCAGGTGGTGCAAAGTCATCTAATCTCAGACATTTAGGTAGGATTTTTTTTGTAGATATCTAAATTTATTTTCGAGCTATATTAATACTTTTGTGAAAAGTTAACCAGGAAATAAGATTATGAACCTGTTTCATTTAAGTAAAGTGTAAATAACCTTACAAACACTGGTCTAGAGCAATATCTAAACAACGATGGTTTTAATTTTTTTAACCTGTTTACACTCATGGATTACTCTCTTGCATGATTCATCTTAGCATGCATAGCCTAAAACCTTATAATCTGTTTTTTTTTATTTTTATGGTCTGCTGATGGTGGAATGCTGTCAAGAAACAAATTGATACCTTTTTAAAGAAATGCACATAGATGCATTTTTAAATTAATAGTTAATTAGCAACAAGTAAAAGTCTACCCCACAAAAATCAAATCAGCTGCTACATTTTAAATATCTTCTTATGTATGATAAAATTAAATTTTCCTTTAAGAAAATTTCATTAATATTTAAACCTGCTTTTGAACAATAGAATAAATAAAACCATTAGTGCCTACAAGTTCAAATATGCTACAAATGTTTAAGATAACTGAATAACTACATTAAAATGCACCATGAGAAAATTCTTTACCATTTTCCATGCAGGAAGCCAATTGATATTTTTGTGAGGTACCGGTCTTTCAAAAATTCTCATAAGTTAGTTACCTGATAAACCTTCTGTACATGATATATTTAAAAATCTAACTGTACAGTGTTTCAATCATATATAATCTGCTGAATATGGCACAAATGCTAAGTTTCCACACCCACACACCCTTTGCCGTAGAACACATTTTAGGCATAACACAACACTGAAGAATAGAAAAGTGCCTGAAATTGGAGGGAAAAAAAAAAAAGACACTCAAGTAGCAATAAATTAAATCTCATTCAAACCCATAAAAAAGTTGTTCAAGTGTTTAAAGTATCAGATGTGTCATGCAACAGAACAACAGACAATTCAGGCAGGCACACCATGCATTATAGTTTGCATTCATGGTATCACGAGGTATCTCTCCCCTCTTCTGCATGGCCAGCGAGTGCTGGATACCTGCGGCACTGCCAGGCTCACGTGTTGAACCTTCCAAACCTCCTGGTCTCCTGCACAGGAGGTTTTACAGAGCTACGCCTCGGAAGGAAAACCAGATGACCTCATGCTGTACAGTGGCATCTTGCTGCAGCATAAAGAGAGGCATACTGAGCTGCATGTAAGCAAAGCAGTCATTCCTTGATTATATTTTCCAGTCAGTGCATTTCACCATCAATTTACCAAACTGGGCTTATCCGAACTGGCCAATTTGCACACCAAGAAAACATCTTCGCAGAACATATCACCTTTTCCTTTTTGTTTTGGCACAAATCCTTTTGTACTCTTGCTGCAAGTTCTTCACCACACAAGAATTCAGAGATGCTAGCCTGTACAAACACCAGTGCTTATTCTTCCATAAACTACAAGGACAGCCAAGTGCCTGCAACAGCTTTGCTTCTCCAGCAACTTTCTCTTCTCTCTTTAAGAAAAGCACCAGCATAATTACACTTCAGACAAAGGGGTGTTCTTGCTGAGCTCTTTAATTCCCTGGAGAATTCGCTTCATATGACCCACTTTCGTTATCCCCAGGTCCTACAGAAAATTTAAAAATAGGAAAAGGGAAAAAAGAGAAGAAGAAAAAGAAGGAAGTTTACTTTAAAAATGGGAAAAAGAAACCCCATTGATTATGACCTATCCATGCAACAGATGTCTAGAAATGTGCTCACTGCAATCAACAGTAACCAGGAAGTGTTAGCAAGAGTTTCTTTACAAAAAGACTGCTTAGAGCATACAATGAATCCCTCTCTGTCTGACAGACAAAAAATTACTTACCTGCAACAGTCACAACCCAGGGCACTTCAATATACCTCAAAACCATCTTTGGCTTGACTTATAAATACAAACACCTTTCACAATTTCTGGCAAAATAAAGAGAACAATCTCCCCCTCCTCTCTAACACAGCAACCAAATGCTTGGTAGAATGGGATGGGTTAGAACTTCTGTCCAGCAATGTCACTTGATATGAGGCCCTATGATATCTGCTTTAATCAACAAACACATATCCCTAGTTTCTCAAGGGAAAGTGGATGTAATGGCTACAGGCATGTAGGACAACTTCCCTTTAGAGAGCAATAGAAAGAGTAAGCCTTTGTTTTTCATTCGAAAAAGGTTACATCTCCTAGCATGGATGTTCCTGATTAGAGAGCTGGAAGAAAAATTCTCAGAAACATGATAGTCATATCCCAAAGGAAATGTAAAAAGCACAAGAGTAAATCTCCTTGTAGCCGCTAAATCATTTACATCAGCTGAAATGTTTCTATTATTGGTTTCCAGACCCGTCTCTGTATGCAACAACAGACAAGAATTTTTTGTAGCAAACTTCTTCCAGTATTAGTAATAGCTTTAGTAGCATCCTTTTTCAATTTTGGCTGGTCCAATGATCAGAGAAACAGAATGGGATGCCCAGCTGTGCTAACGATCTCCCATCACACTAATGAATTTTCAGCTCTGTCTGGTGGAAATCTGCTTCCCTTATCTGTAAAACTCAGCTATGAAAAAGTCTTTAAAATCCATGTTTTAGTGGTGTTGAGCAATCAGCAGAGTCAAACACTAGTTATTTGTAGAATAAACCTTACATAAATAGATTGTGGTTAAATAACTAAAAAAAAATTAGAAAAGTTTCACTGTTTTTCTGAAATACAAGTAATTTCATTTTAATTGGAAGATTTTTTCCATTACAGAGACATTAAAAAGAAGAGAATTAGGCAGCTCAAAATTTTTTTTCTCATCAAGAGTGGAAAATGAAACCATCTATATTATTCTCTATGTACGCTACACAAAGACTGTATCTACATTTTTACAGCCACAGAGACCTCAGAAAAATCTGTATTCTATATCACTCTAAAATGTTAGCATGCATTTAATTTTGGAAGAAAGAGGTGGTAAAATGGGCATGAATTAATTATTTCATTATAAAGGTAGCACAGCCAAGATTAAACTGATAGTTTAATCTTCACAGAGTCAAGACTGAATTCTGGTTATGTTGGAGAGAAAAAATATTTGGTTGTTTCTTCAGTTGAAAACTATAAATAGATAGTCATCCTTTACAGGACTTTGCCACAAAGGTGTCATTATTAAGGAGTTCAATTTGTTCATAAAAGTTCCCAAAGCAAGTGTTATTCATAAACTACCTGGAAAAAACCTCATGATTTTCCAAATCACATAAATTTATATTTTATTTTCACTAACAGTAATCTCAGTTATAAACAAATGTAGTACTAATTTTTAATTTAAGATCATTAATGTAGGTAGTAGTCAAATTCATCCTAAAATTACTGTAATATTTATAATTTTACATTTCTGTAATATTGTCCTTTTTATTTTGAATTTAATTCTCAAGTGAATCAAAAAAACCCACACATGACTACTGAAACTAATGAAATACCCTAGTTGCTATGTGGAAGAAATTCTGCATAAGGGAAAACCCATAAGGATACTTTCCAAACCACAACAAACCACACAATTTAAAGGTTAAGAACTTACAAAATCTTCAGAACAAATATATTTTCATGAGTAGAACTTCTGTTGGATTAGCAATATAGTGAGATGTTGCCAGAGTTCAAAATCAGAAGGAAGAAACATATTATGCTATACTTCCAAGGGGAAAAAAAACCCAGCCAAAAACTCAGAATTTTTATGCTTTTATAATACTTTTCAGTTTGGTGAAAACTAGAATTTATACAGTCATGACACTAGATGCTATTTGGTATCCCCAGTTTACTGCTCATGCAGAAAAGTTTGCTGAAATTTACTCAGACTAAAAGGATTTGCTACATCAGCATATCATGCATCATTCAAAGAATGAGAGCCTCAAAGACCTCTGTATATTTGTGCATGAGACATAATCTGTTCATATCTAATTGGTATATAGTTAACAAAAACTCAATTTGACTAAACTACAGGTTTGAAGAAGAAACTCTAGCTAGAGTCTGAAGAAAAAAAAATAGCTTTTCTTTTTTCCCAGATATGGCCTTAGAACCACAGCAACCCCTCTCCTCCTGCTCTCCCTAATCACTGTACCACCTCCTGGCCAAATGTACCACCACTAGCAAACAATTTATATAAGAACTCCTTAATAATAACACCTTCTAAATGTGAAATCTACCCTACTTGCATCCCCAGTGTAAAAGGTCATTTAGCATGTCTGAAATCTAACAAATCTTACAAAACTTTTTCCATAAAAGAACTTTTTCAAAACATGGTATTGTAAAACAGAGGGACGAAGTGTCACAGTCCTTGTCACAGATTTTACTTTGACTGGCACTGCTTATCAAGTTGATCTGTGGCATGGAAAGTCTTTCTCCAAGGAAACCAACGCTTTAGGAGCTTTAAGGAGACATCGTTCGCTCGTCCTACCAAATGTGTTGCAGTTCTGATTATGACTAAGCTGCCTGCATAGGAACATGGTTATCAGTGCTAAGAATGCCAATATTTATTTCAGAAAAATCAGTCTAGTTTTCAGTAAGTTTGCTTGTAAAATAAGGTTTAAAAAAAGTCACAACGATGCCTTCTTTCTACAGTTTCTCCAGAACAATACACAATTTACTGCCCAGCCATTCATCAAGCAAAAGAAAATCATATGAGTGTAAATTTCTAAGATCCCCCTAAATGAAATCAGGCATAAGAGGCTGGAGAAAGAACATTACTGCAAGGACTGGGTGGAAGGAGGTATTGTGGTTCTTCATTTGCTAGCTGCCACACAGAGCTCCTTGAGAATGGGATCCACAAGCTATGCAGATATACAGTTAGAGGTGCCCAATTCTTCTGTCAGCATATCAATCTGTTCCAGCGATGCGTGAAAAGAGTGTTTCATCAAATCCTTCTCCATACTGCTTTTTATCTCTACTTTTGACCACAGAAAGAAAGGTGGGCTCAGAGGATTCAATTAAAACAGGCAGCAATTTTTCCTGCTGCAGACATGAAAGGTAATAGAGGTAAATGTATTGCACATGAGTTAGGAGCGCATGAATCAACGGGGATCTCATTTAGCTTGTCAGGAAGCACAGGCCTTGCAGTGGAAGAGAGGCTGCAGACAGATTATAGCTTGCAAGAGCACTGAAGGCTCATCTGCACACCTCGATAGCCAAAGGGAGGAAATATCCACAGGGCAGCTTGTGACGTGTTCCTCATTTCCCAATACCACATGGCACATTTTGACACCAATTCAGGTCGCTAAAGAAAACTGCAGGCTGCCTGAGCCATCCTTAATTGACTCCCTGCAGAGACCCTACCCTGTAATCAGCAGGATGAGCACTAAACTCTGCTATTTAAGTTCAGTGCTGTTACACAGAATGCAAGCCATGCCTGGCCAAAAACCTGGCCTAGCTTATGAAGGGCACTGATTTGGAAGCTCTCAGCATCTGCTAATGAGCACATGGGGCGATTCTGGAGCGAGATTTTGGTTAGCTCAGGGCATGCCCTTGGCAACTTGTGTAGAGCAGCTCCTCATCCTACGTGTCACCAGGCAGCACTGCATAGAGGAGACAGTAGGCTCTCTGCAGGCCCTCCAAGACAAGCCTTTAGATATTTCATGGCACAGACCTTTGTGATGGGATTTTATATACACCAAACCAACATGAGCCCTAGCAACAGGGATAACGGGTTGATAATTGCCCTGCTGCAGATATTTACTTGGTTAAAGTGCCAGTCCACTGGGCATGCAGTCAAATTGGTACTCATGAGAAATAAGGCATGGCCAGAAGCCATGTCCAGTTTAACGTTGATCTTACCCACCATAATTTATTCCAACAAGTTGGACTTTTTAAATTTTCTTAACATTTTAGCAAACCTATGCATTATGTGATGCTGAGTTTCTGAACTGAACTGAACTGAATTTTAAGTTCATTCACAACAGGCACTTGCAACATCCATCACTGGAACACTATGGTGGATTGCTTGGACAGTCTTCTATTTCTAAAGTTTTCTAAGTTTTAAAGTTTTTTTTTTTTAAACTGTCCCTCCTTGTCAGAAACTATCCTGAAAGAAAGGAATTTAACTTCCATGGAAAGAAGCTCAGGCAATCTAATACCAAAGAGTAAAATAATACACAACAGCCAAACAGATTATCTCACAGCTATTTTCAGCAGCTGCTTTCTATTGCAAACAGTCACACAATGTAAGCACTACCTTATAACATCAGGATTTCACACAATATAAAAACTTTACATAAAATAACACATTTGTCTGAAAATATAGTCTCTACCTGGAGACTACTGCACTGTGGCTAGAACAATGACTTGCACTCTAAATGTAAATGTTTGCAATTTATACAATATCCTATTTCCTCCCTTATGCGCTAAAAGCAGTTGCAAAACCCATTACCAAGAACTCATTACTACCGAGTTCCTGGAAAAAGTCATTTAATGAATCCCCAAAGATATAACCACTATTACATGTAATGGATGCACTTAAGTCATTCCTGAAAAGGACCAGCAAGCTCAAATAACAGCCTCAAACTGCTGGATAACGTTTATCCCTGCAAAATTTATCTATCTGACCTCAGAGGAAAAAGGTTTTACAATTTTGAGTCAAAACAAAACACTCTTTTTAAAAAATCTATACAGCCAAAATCGAAGGTTGGTCACTGATGAGAAAAATTATTTTGACACACGAACACCAATGCCATGTAAGCCAAATACTGCAGTTTATTAAGCTGCTTATCTCTCTGACACCCACTATGTCCAATATATACACAATAAATCATGTGGAGCGGATCAGCCCCTGCAGGAGATAGATTCAAAATAATTACAACCACCATCAACTGATCCGTACTGATCATGTTTAATGGAAACAGTGAACTCTTGAAGAAAACATTGTATTACACAGATGCCAGTAAGATATCAAATGCTACTCCTATGCCTTCTGACATAAACTGCATCTACTGCATCATATCATTCTGCATAAGGTGGGGGAAAAAAATAAAGAAATTTTGGATAATACAGATATTCTCAGTTGTGAGTTCAAGTCAGCACTTCAGAAAGTCAGGCCCAAGGACAGCGCATATTAGTTTATTGCATATTTGCACAGTGTAAGCCAAGCTACAAGCAATGACAGGTGCAGGGAAAGAAGAAAAGTTGGTTGTTGTTTTGTCAAAGAAAATGGTCAATAGCAGAAAAGTAGCACAAAGGAAATACCTTAAGATCTCGCCTTTCCAGATGTAAAAGCTCAGAGCCTCGGATGTCATGGCTGATGAAGATTTCTTTGTACTCTCCCAAACTGAGCAGATCCAGCCAAGCAGCAACTTCATCTGTGCCCCATTTTTGAACTACCAAAGTTAAGAGCAAAACCCCCTTAATTTCTACATGCTCAAACGCATCACAAGCAAAGGTTAGGCCAAAGAGAGTGGAAAACAGAGTAGAATTGCCGTGCTAGCAAAGGGAAAGGTTAGAGGTGTCTTTTCCACAAAAACTGACAATTTCCTTTTTACATGCAGGTTACAGGTTAGCAGTTAACACAAGGAAGTATCTCAACAAAGTTGGGGTTCTTTGCTTTGCAGCCATGCTTTCAGCTTTACTCCAGTTTCTTCAGTAAAGCCTTTAAAACATCATGTCCCAACAAATTCACATTAAACCAGCTTAGGATCAGTGATGCAAAGTCTAATGTTGTTCTGCTTTATGCCATTAATTTATTAGTAGTCATCCAGGGAGAGGAGAAGCCTTCAAAAACTAATTAACATGTAAAATTAAAGTAGAGACTGTACCTCAAATATAGCAATGGCAGCAAGCAAGTCCAGTTTAAATTAACAGATTCTAGTATTCTTAATTAAGACAAAAAGTACTCTTTAAGCTACTGTGTTACACAGGCCATTAAAAGCTCTCTGTAAAACATTGTTCTCTAAGGTTAGTTGCCCACATTAGTCCCATTAAGACCACATATATTAAAAAAAATAGTTATGCTACTTATTGGTATAATTTTGCAAGTTCATTCAATGCTGATCGCTTCACTTTATAATGAAATCTGATGTCTAATCTGAAACTTAAATCTGATCAACAACTGCAAGATTTTGTAGATTGTGATCAACTGTTCATTGAAAGAATAAAGATATAGAAACAGTTTTAGGACCATCTAATCACTGATTACATCCTGGACATAATCTTAAGGACGTGAACTCACAAATAAAAATGGGAAGAGAGGAGGGTGGAGTTTGTTCTACTTCTAATTAAAAAATCAGTATTGACTATCATCATTTTTTGTTTGAGCTGTCTCACTTACTGAACCTATAACCCACCCAAAAATTAAGACTAACTGGTTAATTAAACCAGTGTGATAAAAGTTATTTCACATCTAAAACTAACCTGAAAAACGTGAATTGGAGCATCACAGGGAAACAATGTGTTTACCCATGGCTTGTATGGCTATGAGTAAATCAAATGTAACCACCAGCGAAGACACAGATCCTGTTGCATGATAAAACTTTTAAAGTATTTTCACAGTAGGTCTATGGTTCACTTGGGAGTATTGGGGTCCTATTGAATGCTTTCCAAATGCACTGAAAGAAATATTTATTCTAATGAAGGTGCCAGTTAGCTCAGGTGCTTTCCACTTTGACTTTAGTCTTAGGTAAATCATGTCACCTCTTACCAAAAAAATTCCATAAAATCATATTTACTGCAAATGTTATTACTTTTCTTGCAATTTCAAAACACATACCAGGCTGAGGGCTGGTCTTATGCTTCTGAATTTTTTCTTTTTTAAACTTTGGCACTATACGAAACACTGTACTTCTATTGTTTCTTTTAGCATAATCCAGAGGGGGATCCTGCATGAGAAAAGAGGCATAGTTACCTTTAATTAAGAGAAAACAACAGTTAAATTATATGCTTGTGATGGTAATTTAATCGCAAAAAGTAAGACCCAAATTTACTTCTGTAAAGAATAATGTTAGGATTTAACTCTATACATTTTTGTATTATTAAATATAAATTTTAAATATCTGTTTCATGTAGTTATTTATCAATCAAAACCTTTACACTCACAAAAGGGAATAAAACACCAAAAAAAAGCACTATCAAAGGCTGTTCACACCAGACAGAAATGATCCACCAACACCACTGAAAGTGCCACAAGAGATCAAGAAAAATTGTAATTTACTTTTCCCTATCAAAAGAAAATTAAGTTCAGTTAAAATCAGAATGTGTTACTCAAACTTACCTCATCATCATTTGGTTGAAAAACATAATAAAGCCAAGGAATCTCAGCAAGTTTTCTCAACTCTATTTCCACACTGTGCAAAGCATCAGACAACAGTTCTTCATGGGGAGCTTCTAACTGCTGTTTATAAACAGGCCAGAAAAATAGGACTTTTAGTTTCATGAGGTTTAAGTCTAGATATCTTGTTACCACACACAGAGAGATGACTACTTCATGGTGAGTGTCAACAAATAGTGAAGACAAATAATCATCCAAAGGTAGACTTTCCTTGAGAGATGTGTGAGACCACCCTCATACTACATTTATTACAGTCCCAATCACAAAGAGATGACGGAGACAGCTGAGACTTTTGGTGCAGACCAGTTGGGCATAGTTGTCAATCCTTGTCATCCTTCACTGCACATCCTTCACTGCTTTACAGAGCAAGAGTTATCTGATAACACCACTACAAGGACACATTAGAAATGGACACTACCTACAGAAGGAAGAGAAAATCTGATGAGAAGAATAAGCAGCTGAAAAATCTTTGTATGAAAAGTGGTGTACAAAAATTGAGTAGATGGTAATAAGCCTTCATTATTTTTTGCACAGGTGTTCAGATGGTTAATCACTCTCTCATGTTCACGTATGAAGAAATGGATCTTGCTGAAGATTTGCATTCCCAAAGGTCTTCCAGTGGTGATATGATACCTGCACTACCCATTCTAAATAGATGAGGTAGGGAGCAATAGGTACTGCTTCTGGCTAAGGGTGAAAAGAACTCCCAGGCAGGAGACAAAAACATCAGTAAAGGACATCAGTAAAGGCCAAAGGGACCTGACGATGCATGTGAATTTGGCTCTACTAAGACTTTGAGGACCCCACAGAGATGCCTGTTTCCTTTAAAACTCCAGTCTGTAAACTGTTTTGCAGCTGTTGTGTGAGGGAACCCATGTGGAAGAGATAAGGAAGGTAGGTGATCTCTTGAAAAGCTGTTTTGAGCTGTAATTGCTGAATCACCATTTTGAGGTAAAGAGTTGAATCCTAGACCAAGTTGCCTGGAATCATTAATAAAGCAATCTGAACATCTATTTCTCTCTTTAAAGTAAAAGTAATCCTAAAGTGGTGCAGAATATCCTTCTGAAAAGATCAAATTCTGGTGAATTACATCCTGGTGACTGCATTTTTTAAATGGAGTTATAAGAAAATCTTGGATCTCCAGTGCTGGAAAAATATTTTGACATTGCTGGAGTTTAGTGATAAATTACAAACCCCATTAATTTATCCTACCTAACAAAAAATGTCTTTGTTTCAGTAGTCTGCATATGTTCCCATCTTTCAAAGGAGAGACCATCTTTTGTAAGATCTTACTGTCTAATATAGTGATACTGGAAATATAAGCTCCCTTTGCTATCATGTTATTTTCTCTGATGAAGCTCAGAGAATTTGGTGTCCATAAGCAGATTTTGATCTGTCTTTTGACTTATCATTTTTTTGCCATTTAAACAGTTCAGTTAATTTGGAGCACAGGGAAAAAGCCACTTGTCTTTGAAGAAGTTACAACTTTTCTTGTGTTTTTATTTCTGAGAAATTACTCAAATCATCTATTTTCTATAAAAGAATGAAGCAAAGAATTCTGTCTTTCTCAACAAGTACTTATCTAATTGCTTGATTCTCAGAGGAAAACATTTTGCCTGGGGACAAAATAATGCTCATCTGATGGTGCTCCTGAAATAAATCCAAAATAATAATTCTGGTATAGAAAGAATTAGCAATTCAGGGAAAATTCTCTTCTCCTACAACATCTGGGAATGTCTTATTTCCAAGATAAAAATTCACACTATGAATGAAGAAATAAAAATAAAGGATTTTTCAATTCCTTCTCTATTTAAATTTTTTATATGAAAACATTTTATTTCATTGAGTTTAGATAATTTTATTCTGTTGAAATGAAACAGCCTGTCATGCATTTGAAAACTGTGCTTGGTTCCAGACTGGAAAAAATGGACATAGGGCCATATAGACAAAACACAGTATTTTTAATTTTTTCTAAACTATATTCCAGCCATAAGCATCTGAGAGATCCCACAAATCAGCTTCATTGTCCCATCTGCAGATGAGCAGGGACATCTACAAGAGCAGCCTGGTCTTGTAGATGTCCCTGCTCATGGCAGGTGAGTTGGAACTGGAAGATTGTTAAGGTCACATCCACGACAAATCATTCTGTGATCCTATGTTATTATCATTTCACTAAAGATTGTATTTTACCATTTGTTGTGATTTAACACTTCTACTGTAGTATGAATTTGTTAATCATAGTTCTTACAGGAGGTGGAAGGAATCACAGACTTGTTTTATGTTTATTTAGTTTTTTTCTCTTCCTCAGGAGCTGTAAGAGTAAAACTCAATAGCCAGTAAATGGCAGCCAAAGAAGCAGCTTAAAAAGTGTCCTAGTTTAGTCACTGGCTGGGGTTAAACCAAATAGTATAAGCACCATAGACATGAGTATACTGCTTTCAAGAGCTTTGACCACAGGTAAGAGGGATGTGGGAGAAGTGAAGACACCAAAAAATTAGAGGAAGATAGGAAAGAATGTCTGTCTTTGACAGAGAAGAAAGATCCTTAGAAGAACAGTTTATGATGGGAGTGCTGATGCATCATGCAACATCTTACACTTCATCTCTATTTTGACAGAATGAGGGACCAACATAGAGGCAACTACAGCATTTATAAAATACATAACAATAAGGTTAACCAGAGTGCCTTGTTACTGTGACTGAAATACTCAGCTAAGTGAGCACAATGTCAAATGAGCGTAATGAACACCTCTAGAATATTGTCTTGGTACATTCCAAACAGCCTTTTTACTAAAAAAAAGGGCCTGATGTAGCCTCATGAAGACATTTGCATAATCATAACGAGAAGCAGAAGTACAACATGTAAAAATTCAGAAACAGAAAAATGAATCAAATTAAGCTTTGGAGCCTGAACAAAGGCCCAGTTCAACAACACAATGAAATCACAACCTGCTGCAGAAAAGGTAATGTTTCAATGGGAAGGTTTCCATAATACATTATTTCCAAACTGTCTCGATAAATTTTACTAGTCCTAGTATGAAATAACCAACTTAAATGTCTTCTTCTAATTACTTTTGTAAAACAATTTAATTTTTTTAAGTCTCTATTTTAATTCCCCGCTGAATCTGAAATATATGGGATTAGCAATAGCAATTTGAAAAAAAATCAGCAGGTGTTTTTTCCCTTTTTCTTGGACAAACACATCTAATGAAATAACTTTCCTTTTGAAACACTGTAAAATAAAACATGTTAACCTAATCTCTGACTATTTCTATAACTTAAACAATTATTAGCCTTTAGACTATATTTACTTCTGGTTACTGTAAAACAGATTTATCACTTGTTTGTATAGTATGTGAACCTGCAGTAAGTATTATATCCTAACTCAGCTAAATGAAAATATTCCTATTAATATTCATTTTTAATTACAACACTTATATAAAAAAGCTAGTAATGAATCTGCTTTTGAATCTAAAGAAAATGCTCCCACTGAGCATCTTCTTAATGTAAAACTGGACCAGCATAGAAAACCTGACATCTTTCTTCTCTTCACAATGTCAATAGAGAAATTTTCTAATTATACATCCAGATACAATTTCTGAAAAATCTGTATCATTTTAGGCACAAACACTTGCCAAAGAAGATGCAAAGTCTTCGAGTACCTTTAGGGGTTTACTGCATACTTACCAGTTGAAGGTTATAAAATAACTCCTGACAGATATTAGAACCTGTGAGGGATATTTACTTGCCCAGATTAGGTCTGCAGAAGTTGACTGTATGAGTCTAAACATCTCTCACCCTAGGCTCCCCTTAAACTCTGAAGATGGTCACATAAGAGTTCTCCAGAAATTCTTTTAAATGCTGTATCTCCAGAAGATAAATCATCGTTTTCTAACATACGCCTCCAAGACGGCTGATTGTGAATCAGCTTCCCAAGGATTCCTATTTCTCTCCACTGACTTTTAACAAGCAATGACTTAGCTATCTGAAGTGAGGCAAGATGGATTCCAGCCTAAGAGAAGATTTCAAAACTTATTCTGATCCAACCAAAAATGCAATGTAATCATCTATCAACCTTGCAGAGGTTCTTGCAGTGTGTCCTCATTTTGGCACCAATTTACAAACATCAGCAAAGAAGAAATCACAGATGATCTGAATGAAGGAATAAAACCATGTGCTTTGTGACCTTACCAAAGGAACTCTTCCTACTAGCAGAGATTCTGTTTCATTGTGTAAGGCCTTCACATTGACAGCTATCTCCATGGCAGTGTTTCTGGTAAGGCTCTAGGGAATAAGAAGCATAAACATTCTTTGAAGTGATGCAAGTCAGACTGAGAATAAGTACTTTCACCTTACAGGACAGATCTTAAGTGCTTTCTCCTAGGAGAAATATACATCAGTTTAGCTCTAAACTCACAACCTGTTCAGCACAGAGAACAGAAACCAAAAATATAGTATCTATTTGCTGTCTTTTCCTCAATTTTATTTAGTATGACATTAATACAATCCTGAAGATCATCAGGTGGTCAGCCACTATATCGATCCATGTATGACAAACGCCAGCAGAAAAGTTGTGAATTTCATTTAACAATTACTATTGACTTCAGTTTTTCATTATCCTCAGCAGAAGCAAGCCATAAGTCAAAAAGCAAAGGTCAACTAACATATTTACCCTGTGTCAATTTAGGTTAGGTGTGGACAGCCTCTACCTAATTAATCAGTTCTGGGTCCAATCCCAGAAAACACCCAGATTATCCAGTGTGAAGAGAGAAACCAGGAAACTCATTCCCCTCTGCCTTCTCTGTATAGCACTTCGATAGCAATTAAGCATGAAAATTTCTGTGAAAGCATCCACAGAAAATGACCTTTACGTAGTAACAGCTCTGGTTCAGCCTCTGTCATGCCTCCACCCTCTCTGAGGCTATGCCTGCACAGTACCAGGTGGGGAGGACAGTGGGGAATGCAGAAACTGCATCTTCTGCCTTCTCATCCAACTTGTTTTCAAACAGGGACAGGGGACAATACAGTCCCCATGCCACAAACTTGTGCACCAGATGTTATAGCTTATTTATATAAATCTCAGTTCTTCTTTACCTCAGGAAACCTTGGGTTGGCTTTATTTAATGCATGTGAACATGCATTAACAGCATGAGCAAGCTCCTGCTCCAAGAGGCCATGTACTTTTGCTGCTTCACAGATCCTACAAACACATTTAAAAAAGGAGAATAATGTTTCTTAATTTCTTTGAATAATAATTCTTGAGTACACAACTTATCAGATGAGAAAATACACAAGAACATGTTTCACAAAATACTTGGAAAATTATAGTCCTTTATAACAAAAAACTGAAAGGTAAGTATTTCTTCAAGCAATATAGCACCTCATAGAAATTATATCCATCACACAGATTAGTTATGATGCTACAAAATACTGAGATACATTTATTTGTCTTAGAACATTAATGCTATACAAAATGGACCAAAAAATGTTGGTCCTATTAATTCAAGTAAACTACAGAGGAAAACTCTAGCACATTACAATAACTTACTTGAAATTATCTTAAAAACCCTTACACATATTTCACAAGGCATATCCTTCAGATGTGACATGAAAATTGGCTGCAGTCATTTGACATTATGGGAGATCCAATTGCAGCTACAACCTCCAAACCATCTCTAGAACAGTAATGTTTTTAAGATGTCTTGGCTAAACTTCACCTTGAGTAATTGATAAACTAAATTATTTGTCTATGACTGCAGTATAAGGAGAGTATGTAGCCCTTCTTTTCTTATATTACTGGGGATTTTGGTGCTAAAGATAATTAGTTGTTATGATAAAATGAATAGAAGTTTTATAAAATGTTCTGATTAAAAAAAAAGTTTTTATTTATCTCCGCCTATATGAATGACTGAAATATCCATCCTGCTGACTTCTAGAGCTGACTTCTAAAGGTTTTTTTCCAGTAATTCCCAATTATATTTTTGCTGTCATAAAAAGAGAAGCTTTAATTTTTGCAAAGAAGCTTTACAGCTTTCCATTTGAGTTGCTACTTCAGAAAGTTGGTTTTTACAAGAAAAAAATGAAAAGCAACACAAAATCACATAAATTAAATTTTTAAAAATACATAGGAAAAGCACACAAAAAGAAGTTGAGCCTTAAAAATCTAAATTTTTAAATTAGAAAAAACCAACTGATATAGTGACAACAAAACTTTAATCAAAAACCAGGAAAAATGTACATTTCTAAGTCTCTGTATGTATGAATTTGCATTAATAATTCAGTCTTGGTGTCTAGGCTGCCAATCCAACTTATTAATTTTACTGTACCTGGTAATAAGTTCTTCTGCAGCTTGTGAGCACAACTGGATCTGTGCAACTTCTTCATCTGAAGCCAACTCAACAGCTTGCTGAGGGTACAAGGGGGATCGAATGACAGGTTTGCAGGAGTCATACTTCTGTTTGTCCTCCCAAGACTTCAGGGTGTTTTCAAAGGCCTAATCAAAATGAATTATACATTCAATTGACAGCACTTGGGAGTATTCTTACTCATTGAAAACTTTAATTTTACATTTTACATAAATTTAAATTATATATTATTTTAGTTAAAGCTGACTTAACGAATAAACAGGTGCTTGACTTAATTTTATATAAATAATGCTACCTGATTAAATAATAATTTTACACCTAACATTTTTAAAACTTAGTCTAGCAAGTAAGCCACTTCTGAAAGCTTGTTCTCTGTCTCCTCCTCATAGTCTTCAAAATGTGTCTTCCAAACCAATAAGAACACAAAGACAGTAATAATGGTTGGACTCAATGACCTCAGAGGTATTTTTCAACCTAAATAATTATGGAATTTTGTGATTCTCTAACACAAGCACCTTTTGTGTGGATAGCAAGACAGAAATTCAAATATTATTCTGATATGGAATTCAAATATTAAAAATGGTGGAGAAAAAACCAAATTTACTAAAATAGAGTTCAAATTCCATCTGAACTCCACCCTAAATTCAGGATCCAGCTAGTGAATGGAGAACTGAGGGGCAGTTGTACTTTTCACACAATAATCCTAGATAAGCATGAACTCTCCAGTGGTTTTGTGACTAGGTTGTACTCGTGTCTCTTCTGTCTGAGACTGGATCATGAGGGAGAGGGAGGACTGGTAGGACAGAGAGAGAGAAATCTGTGGAAAGCTATTCTGGAAAATGGACAGTATAGAACTTTGCTATTTACGCAAGTGTGCTACAATTTCCAGTATATGACTGATATAACACACCTAGAGAAAAAGAAAGAAGCAGTAGAAAGGGAGGGAGGGAGGAATAGATAAAATGTTGACCATTCTTACTATATATTAATAAGAATATAGGATTAGCACTAATGAAACAAATAAAAGTTAACAAAACTTTGCCACTTATACAAAAAATTAATTCTCTATCCGGCTCATTATAGAAATTATATCACTGTAACTAACTGTATGAATTATGTAAATAGTTATAAAATATTTTTATAAGTACTGTTTTGTTCACGTTATAACTGAAACAAATTATTACAGAAACTAATGTTAGCAATGGTAGCTCTTTCTGCAACATACTCTGTCTCGTGTTAGCATCTGAGCTCTGTTTTTATGTATGATCTTAATAACTCCCGGGGGCTGGATCCATGCCTCTCCATCGACTTGCACTGGAACCCCTTCATCACCAAGTATGGTGATCTTTACTGACCGACACTGGAAAAGAACAAACATGTTATTTTACAGGGCAATAAATACTGCTGAGACTGACAGGCCACCTGTAATCTGTTGATTACGAGGAGCTGTGGCTTCTCTCCAGAGCTGTCTCAGGAATTAAGCTCTCCTATACTTCATTCATCATTGAGGACAATTTGTTACCCGCTAAAAGCAAAACAATGTCAGTGCTTTATTAATGTATAGGGTGGTGGTCGTCAAGAGTCCCACTACTTGTCAGAATCCCAAACTGTTGCCAACCATCCTGCATGCTTGCAAGTAAGCAACAAACCTGAGCTATCCTGTGGTGCTGCAGTTTGATGACTCTGGACACTGCCATCTGCATGCTTCCAAATACAGCAACAACCTCCAAGATTTTATCGTCAAAAGATGGAGCTCCAAATATCTGTGAGGAAAAGAAAGTATTCCACTTTTGATTGCAAATCCAGTGCTTAGATTGCTATGAAACACAGATTCATTTACAGATTTGTTTTCATCATTTAAATGCTCTAAATTCTTTACTGTAGAATAACTATACTGTTTCTCCAAAGTCATAGGAGTAAGATACCACAGACAACAGGCAAATGTCATTTAAAACAGCAATGCTGATACCATTTGAAATATCTGGATGACAAGGCATATCCTTATATAGGAAAGATGGCATGTTTCAGAACACAGATTAAAAATGTTTTTCAAGGCAAGATGAAAAGCCAATTAAAATCTCTTCTTGGGCAATGTACTCAATATCTAAGAGGTTCTTGAAGGTAGGAGAAGGTAAGAGAAATGAATGCTTCCCTTTTCTTCTCAGAAGTGCTTATCTTTATATTCTGAATTCTCTGGAAATGAACATCCAAGTCCATGCACTGCTTTGTTTAACAGAGCTTTGATACTGAAGACAATCTTGTTTGTGCTAATTATCCACGGTAAACAAGAAAACCACTTCTGTATGGAACAGATGTCTCCTGTGCAGCTGAGGTACTAAATTTCCACAGGCTCTCACAAAGCCACCTGCTGTGCTGCCAGGGAATGCAGCCTCAGGGCAGATCTCGGGCTGGACTTCAGCTGGGTCTCCCAGGTCCTACCAGGTCACTTGGAGCTTGGCCATTTCATCTTGATATGCAATAGGGAGCAATGAGAGAGAAAATCCAGCAGGAGGAATCACTCCAGTAAGAGTTTAATGGGTAGGGAGATCACCCCTCTGAGCAGTACTTGGGCTCTCTCAGTTGGCACCTTAGGCAGAGTAAGCTGTATCAGTAACACCTGAGAGCAGACTGGAGAAAATCATAGTTTCTCTATTTGATTTTTTTTCCAGTTTCCATGGATGTTTTTCCATTTTTCACATACAAACATCTTGAAAAGAACCAAGATGGTGATTCTGCTGTTCCATGATAAAAAGTGTGGAGAGTTCCTGATCCAGTAACTGACATTTACAGGGCTTGTTCTGGCATGTGCTAAGAAAAAGTAGTTGTAAAATTTCATTTTGTGTTGCCATTTCAGTAAAAGGACAGGAAAAACTCAACCAAGTCTTCTGCTGTGTCTCTCCACCAGTAATACCTGTACTGAAAACCAATCTCTTTCTAATCCTTTTTTTTTTTTCTTTTAAAGGCAAACCAATCTCTGTGGATCATCATTCTAATTGACTCCTGTCCAGAGAAGCAGAACCAGCAGCACTTGAGACCACCACCACCACCACCACCACCACCACCTCTTGATGAAGAGTCATTCAAGACTGCACTAAAGCAGTGAATTATGCTCCTAACTTTGGCCAGAACAAACATGTCACTCAGCTGGCACATCTGCTCACTAGAAGACTAATAATATCAGTAAAACTGCTCCAGGACGCACACATTTGCTGTATACCAGTATGAAAGCTGGGGCAAATCTTCTCTCTCACTGAAGCAGTCCAGGGAGAAAAAAAACCCTCCTGAACAGGGGCTGAGCAGATGTCAGAGCAGCTTTAAAGTTCTGACTATGAACATGGACTATATATAAAAGCTTTAGATATCCATTGCCAAATATAAACAGAATTTCCATCCTCTGACATATACCAAAAATAAGAAAAGGACACTAAAACATGTCTAAATTTCTTTTTTCACTTTTACATATATGTATATATACACACACATATATAAAACTTATATATATACATATGCAAATATATATGTATTTTATAATATAAACATGCAATTATATATAATAGATGATATATTAAATTGCATATGTTGTATATAGGTACGTTTGTATGTATGCATTAAAAAATGAAAGGATAAAAACTCACAAGAAACATAAAACTTTTTGGCAAAAGAGTCCTGGATTGTCTACATCAAAATCACAAGCCAGTTTGCAAGTACAGTTTTAGGTGATTCAGACATCACACACTAAATCAGGACATGCAGATTAGGATAATCTGCTAGTAATTACAGTTGGTGAGCTATGAGTGAAGTGGGTAGGGGCAGTAACACTGTTCCAGGTTGTAAGGCATGTAGGAATCCATGTAGTGAAATGTTTCTTAGGAGTTGAAAGAAAGAAGGGGAAAAAGGTACCTTAAAGTATTTTAAAGGTTCATTTAAAATAATATTCAAAAACCAGCTTACTACCCCCACTAAATTATAAGTCACTAAATGCATCAGTCTTCACTTTCTGAATCACCATCCCCCACAGCAAAGCTGTTTGAAGAACAGGAGGAAAATTAAGGTAAGATCTTTTGACTGATTATCCTGTCTACCTTGCTGCTTGTCAGACTATAGCAAACAGAAGAATCTAGGTTTTGAGAAACCTTATTTACAGGTATCTGTAAAACAATATAGAGAGAAATTACTAGTGCCTCTGTCTATAAAATTAATTTCTAGAAATACTCATAGAGCCATTTAAAAAACAAAATTATTATGCTTTATTATGAACATTTTGCTGGAATGGACATGAGAGAACACAATGGACAGTAAAAAATCATGGAACATATTTTCAATTAAAAAACCAGCAAGACAATACAGTTTGAACTGAAACTCCTCCTCAAACAAGAGTTGTTATCCAAACTATATGCTACTACTATTAAAATCAAGTGAGAAGAGCAGTTCATTATATTTCTTGCTGGTTTTGCCCAGAAGTTTAAGTCTCTTTAATGCTACTTACATCATCTTCTTTGGTTCCACCCCAGAAATTAGTCCCACCGGCATAGCTGGGAATGTTTAGCACAGCTATGCCCTGCAGGCTTGGAAGGGGGATGTACTGTCCATCACACTGTAAGGGATAAAAGTTCCTTCAGTACATAAGTAATATAATAAAAGTAATCAGTAAACAGTAATTTTTAGCACATGAAGCTTCAACAGAGCTGGCAGGGGAGGACAGTCATTAAGAGGTCTGGTACAAGACTACTCCTTCCATGCAATGAAGAACCTCTAAAACAAACCCCTTCTTTCCAATCTTAGCACTGACTTTTGCAGAGGCGAAAAATATGTAGATCTACATGCTGAAGTATCTACAGCAGTGGTTTCCATGAGTCTTGAAAGAAACATTTTCACATCCCTTGTTATGAAATTTCTCATGCACTTTGACCATAGTCTGTCCATCAAAGATTAAAAATCTTTTTGCAGTAAGAAAACCAATCTCCCTGAATGCACACAGTAAGATTGCCAAGGACATTACAAAAAAAATTCATTTATACATTTGGAAACTAGTTTTCCATCCTATACCAGCATTCCCAAAATTGCAATTGCGACTTTTTATTTAGTGAAATCTATTTAAGCCAGGGGCAGGGGGGTGGGTGTCAAGAATATCCAAGAATATTTCTGGCATAGCCACAAACATGTGGTTAGCTGTAAGTGTTTGCATGTATTGTTGATTTCCTGTAAAAATAACTTCATTCTCCTCCCAAAAGTGCAAAGACAAATCTAGGACTGACCCCACAGGTGCCACCCTGGCTGTAGATGTTGATTTTGCAGGTAAGAGGTCACTCTTATTTCTGACCATCCAGTCTTTCCTTCTTACTGCTTTATCTCCCAAAACACATAAGCAACTCC
Organism: Passer domesticus; assembly: GCF_036417665.1. NCBI lineage: Eukaryota > Metazoa > Chordata > Aves > Passeriformes > Passeridae > Passer > Passer domesticus. The sequence goes on along the minus strand of NC_087475.1, from coordinate 61,076,016 downwards.
ATGTCCTGCTCAACACGATCATGTGCATCAATCTCACTTTTGGCCAAGAGTAAGTTTACAGACATCAGTGAAATCACTCTTGACTTACAGCAGTACAACTGCCTGCAAGGGGAAGCCCAGTGATCCTAAACCATTCCACTGGGAGTCAAAAGTGCAGTCCTGCAGCAGTGCCACAGGCATGGAATTGAAGCAAGTTATACCCAGGTGTCACTTTATGGACCATGAAGTTGCCGGTCAAGCTGCCTTTAATGAAGATTTCTAGATGACTGCACATTACCAGTCCACAGAAGGATCTTAAAATTATACAAATGAAAATCTACAGAAATAAGGACAAAATCTGTAGCATCTTTAGCAAGAGGGGAAAGAGATTAAAATTATTTCCAGAATGTGCTTAGTGCTCTCTTTTTGTGATTTAATCTTAGCAACAAGACAGAATGTAACGTTTTAATCAAGATGTGTCAGTATCCAGAATATGGTGTGATATTAATAGATGCTGCACAGCCATTTGTATTGCAGTAAAAGTCTGCCTCTAGTGCCTGAATATGCAGGCATTATATATCCAATAATACACAAGACAACAGTAAATGTGAAATTCTGACTTGCTGACTTACTTACAGGAATATTAAAAAAAATATGGAAAGGTCAGCAGTATTATTGAATCTTATTTGAATCCAGTTCAAAAGATTCTTAAATTGGAATTCTATCTGCAGTATACATAACGTTCTCTCCTGGCATTATATTTGCTAACTACTGCATAATTCCTTGATAATTACTCAATCCTTAGCTAACAGCAATCTGCCACTACCAGACAAAATCCTTCTAAATCCCAGAGTGAGAAAGAGTTCCAGTAACCTAAAATTATTCTTTCAACTTAAAAAGTTACCCTCATATAAATATCATAAACTTCCATATGAAATAGTTAGCATGAAACAAAAAGAGAAATTATATATGTTCTCTGTCAAAATCCACCTTAGATATTCTTTGGGTGAATAGAACAGTAACCATCCTGTAGTCTTTTTATGCATTTGGGAATCATTTATATCTCCTTTAAGTTTCCAGTACCATGTGGAAGACTTAGATTTTATGTTAGAACTTAAAAGCCAAATAAGAACTATGTTAGACATGGAATTTGGTGTTGCTTTGATAATATCTTCCTTTTTTATGTGAATATTAGAGAAAGTCTGTACTGCTGTAGCTGGGCTTCTTGCGATGCATATTCAGAATCTTCTCCCTTTTGTCAGAAATTTTTTACTATTTACATGCTCTTCCTACATGTGTAGCTTCCATATACTTTAAATTGAACCTGAAGGATTAAAACTCCTTATCTCTTTTCTTCAATTTATTTTATGGTTATTTTTCTGGTTGCCATTAAAACCTGGTCTGTCTTTTGATACAGTAAACATTAAGAAATATATCCTACCTCCACACTTTATTCTCTTTTTGCAATCCAGTAATTACAAGAAACATAATACTGGGTATTTTGTGATCTTAAAGTACTGACATTTTACTCAAAAACATGAGTTGGAGGACCAACTTTTACATAGCACATCTTTACACAGTGCCTTTGAGGTCAGCTTGGGTTAATGTAAGAACAATAACAGGTTTCAAAAATAAGCACCAATTCTTCACTACACATTGTGCCAGCAACTCTCTCCATAAATAAAATTTACCTCAAGTTGAACTTTTTGTTCTAAGTTCTTGTAAGTTCTCTGCAATAGCTCTTTTGTGCCAAGAACTCCATACCACATCATGTTTTTCGTCCGACTTCTGAAAGCAGGCAAAACAAGATTCACATATTGACGTACACACATTATTATGTCTTGTATTTGTAGAAAAAAATTAAGAAATTCATATAAAGAGGTAAGGAAAACAAAAGAATGGAAACATCCTGGCTCTGTTACTGGCAGAGTAATTATATTACCTGCATTTTTCAGGGTGCTCTTCTCGCTTGTTATTAAATTCTAGTGAAATTTTTGCATCTAATCCAATTCCAAAGTAGTTGTTCATGACACATTTTTCTGAATATCCCTCCCTGTTAGAGGAAAAGAGAAAATCAGGTGGACATTTGTACAGAACCTGGACATGCAAACATCTTTACCAAAACTGTGATTGGTCACAGCACATGAACTGGTCACAGAATATGAACTAAGATACTTCAAGAGATCTTTCCTCTGAATCTTCCTAAGTAAACTGGTTTGGGCTGAAAAACCCAGCTCTGAAAGATTACTGTCCTCCTCCAGCTGAGCAAGGGATAAATGAGCAAATGTCTCCCCTTACTTTCAGCTGCTGCAAAAAAAATTTGCACTGCTCACAACTAACCCAATACAATCCAGTTTGTTTTCAGACATTGAGGTCTACTGCCAAATGATGGCAAACAAGAACTTCATAATGCAAAAAAATAACAGACTACAAAAATGTGAGAAGGATGTCCTTAGGGAAAGCAAAATAGTACATTTAGAAAAAAAATATTTCTTACAAGGAATCTGGATCCGGGTCAATAAACGGCGTAGCACCAAATGGATCGATGTTTGCTAGCAACATTTTGCTAATAATTGAACTTCCTGCAATGGAAGCAGCTAGACCAGCCCTTAAACCTGATTAAAAAAAAGAAAAAGAAAAAAAAAAAAAACAACAAAACAAAACAGAAAGAAAAATAATAAAAAATGGATTTGATAAATAGACAAACATATAATATAAGCCACATACTGAGAAACAAAATTCATTAAATCTGTACAGGGAAAGATTATGATTCTATCTCAATTTTTACCACAACTAGTTATCTTATCAGGTCTCTGGTTCTCTTAAGCAGCTATGCTGCATTGTGGTGGCTCTCTCAGGTACCACCATGGAGAAAGAAAAAAACAAAGAAAATGTAGGGTTTCAGGCCAACACTCACTGGCTGGTACAGTAACCAGATGGGTGACCTAACATCCAAAAGACTGCTAGAGCTTTTCATTCAGTTCAATCTTCATCTCCTAACTGTCCATGATTTTTCTTTTGTCCTATCCTTTTGAAGCATACATAAGGAATATTCTTACCATTTTTACAACTGGCAGAGACATAGTTTAACTTAATTTTTTAAAAGATCACAGCCTCAACATGCCTGCTTTGAATAATATCAATTTCACTCTACAAAATACTCTGTAATGCATGTAAACAAAGCAAAATACTAACAGCTTTCACTTAAATTTGCCTAAAGATAAAAACATAAGTTTGGTTCCACTGTGTTTTAGCTATACTAATAAAGTTAAAACAGTTTTACTAGTGCTCTATAGTATTAATTCCATTTGGAGCAGACCAGACAGTTTTTCATCTATCAATTGAATTTAGGTAAGAACAGATTTTTTTTCCAACTGTTTTACAGAGCAGCTTTGTGTGGTTTCAGTTACGCACTTCCAGAGAGATATCCACAGACAGTTCTTACTCAGAGGGTTGAACTTTACAGAGCTTTGTCCCTCAGCCTCTTCATCCTAATCCATTGATTAGGAATAAATGATAGAAGGATTTGGGTGGATGAAAAATTGGATGTGACCTGGTAATGTGAGCTTGTGGCCCAGAAAGCCAGATGTGTCCTGAGCTGCATCCAAAGCAGCGTAGCCAGCAGGGTGAGAGAGGGAATTCTGTCTCTCTGCTCTGCTCTGCTGAGGCCCCACTTGCAGTGCTGCATCCAGCTCTGGGCTCCCCAGCATAAGAAGGATGTGGACCTGCTGGAACGAGTCCACAGAGGGCCCTAAAGATGATCAGAGGGCTGGAGCACCTGTCCTGTGAAGACAGGCTGAGAGAGCTGGGGATGTTCAGCCTGGAGAGGAGAAAGCTCCAGGGAGAATTTATTGTGCCCTTTCAAAATATAGAGCAGATTTATAAGAAAGATTGAGAGACTTTTCAACAGGGCCTGCAGCGACAGAAGAAATGGCAGTGATTTTAAACTCAAATTGGGTAGGTTTAGGTTGGACAAAAGGAGGAAAATCTTTGGGATGAGGGTAGTGAGACATAGTAAGAGGTTGCCCAGAGAAGCTGTACAAGCCACACCACTGAAAGTGTCCAAGGTCAGGCTGAAAGCTTTTCTGAGCAGCCTGATCTAGTGAAAGATGTCAATGCCCATGACAGAGAGCTGCACTATCTTTAGAGGTCTCTTCCAACCAAAACCACTCAGCAGTTCTATGATCCTGAATTTTACTTTTCACCCTCCGGAATCAAATGTGACACTTCTGCTACTTCTGGTGTTGTGCCAAAGGATCAGAAATATTCTACATTATTATGCATTTTCTCCTATACAGTACCACACAAAGATGTGTATGTCAGTTCAAACTAATTCAGGGCATGAAGTAATAGTCATTATTTGACAGCAAGCTTACCCGGACAGATAATTCTCGTGTTAAGTACTGGGAGGTTTTCCTTGCTTGCTGCCAAAGCTGGAGCAGAGAAGGAACCTGTCTGAGAATGGATACCTCGGCTTGTGCGTCTGTCAGGAGATCTTGGTGCAGTTTTAGCTGTGCAGAAAAAACAAAAGTAAGAACACCAATTAGACCTACTATGACATTACCAATACATAATTTTTACAGCCCTGAAAATATATCAGAAGCATTAATTTAATCTGTTACCACTCCATGACAAAAGTCCTTCCCCCTCACAACACAGCTATTCTTCTAAATACAGGAAGAAAACTCAGAAACAGATCAAGTGACAAACACAAATCAGAATGAGCAAGTGTGCATGGCACTCCACATGACTAGTTCCCAACTTATACTTCAAGCTACCAGCAAAAGTATTATATGTATTAAATGGAAATATGTTCATAAAATGTATTATATCCACCTTAAAATGCAACAGTATTTAATACTGCAGTAAGCTTCTGATAAACATACTACTGAAATAATTAAATCTAAACTTAAATTTCATCTATATTTACTTTTAAATATACACATATTATACAGTATGCTGTCATTTACAACAATTTTAATATAGGTAGTTCCATGGCCTGTAGGTTAGAATATCTATTTTATCAACACCTACACTATTTTCTTCAAGCAGCTAAAATGGGCCCATGCCTGCATCAGATGCTAAAAAATCAGAGAAAATTCTGACATCTTTATTTACAGCCAAACTGAAAACTGCAGGAAGGGAAAAAGTCATGTCCATCTTTGCCTTCTGCATTTAGAGAGATTGTGGGGGGCATCAGTTTTCCATCATCTTTTCCACAGAAAAACTCAGAAAAAAAAACCAAACCAGTAACTTCCCAATTAATTAACTTATTTATTGAAATTCTTCGGAAGTTAGATCAGTGAAACCTTGACAGATATCAATGTTTAGTAGCTGTTATTGACAAAAGCTCAGGAAAAGGAAAGGGAAGAAAACGAAAGTGAAAGAGAAGATATTCACAAGGAGTAACTGGAAGCTCAGTGAGGCCAGTTATCCTTTGGCTGCCTCTGAAGGCGATGAAGAAGGACTGGCTTTGCAGAGGGCTGACCTCGGGTGCGGTCATTTACTTTCCTGGCAGAACTGGTTTCATGCAGCCTCAGAGAGCATGCCAGTGCCGACTTCAGCCTGGGAAAGTTAATCTTTGTGCAATTCAGCCCTATCAGACATATCCAGAAACTGGTGCCCCAAGGAAAAAAGTATGAGTATTACCAATGCTTTGTTATAGCATTTCCACGTGCATGTAGAAAACTCACACAACAGATGGTCACAGACAGACACTTCTTGGCTATCTCTGCTCCAAATTATCTCACATGTTAAAAACTTCAGCTTAGGACAACACCAAACTTTACCATCTGAAGAAGCTCAGAACAAAAAAATGAAATAATTTCAAAATAATGTGATTTTTCCTCTAAAAATATGAAAACTAATCCAGCAAAAATAGAATTAGTAGGACTAGCACCAAGACAACAGTAGGGAAACAGCACCAGGAATGTGGTGGGAAGCATAGAATGCATCCTTTTCAGTGGCAGGAGTGATACAAATCAGGTCATGTCAATCATACCTTAGCCTGAGAGTAATGAGTGTACTGTATGAAGACACTAATGGAAAGAAAATGTTGAGTGGGAAAATCTAGAGACAAAAGGATTAACTAGAACAAGGGTTCAGACATTGTGTTCACATGACTTCAGGCCAGGATTTGCCCATTCATGGGGATTTTTTTAAGTGATGATAATCTAACATAGAACTGTAAGTGGAATGGCAAATTCTTTACTTTCTTGTATCCATAAGTAAGATAACACACCTTTCTGAATGACTTGCTGAAGTCAAACAGAAATTATTATACACAGGACAAGTAGGAAAAGTGGGTAAATTTTTCTGAATTGTTTTATATGACTAAGTAGACTAAAAGTGGACTATTAGTCATGTCCTGACTTAAACACCTGCATAACAGCCATAGCAGCTATCACAAAATGCTACCACATTGCATGGTAGCAATACAACACATTGATTTGTATCGATGCATGACAAAACACTGTATTAATGTCAAAAAATAAAAAGGAAAAAAAACGGCAAGTGATATCTAATGAGAGTCATTAAATATTTAGATGAAGGTATTAACATATAGAAAAACATTCATCAAATGACCAGGAAGATCCTTGCAGGGTAAAATACAATACTCAGAACAAAATTAACATTCATTTTTCATAATACTACTGAAAAATTCACAACACTGTTCACACAGTCTGTTCTCTCTGCACTTGCAAACAAGGCAGTTGTACTAAATAGGAAAATCAGCAGAGCAGCTGCTCTTTATTTGACAGATAAGACTCATGGGAATAACTGCAATAAAGATAAACTTTTGCTGTGAATGCTCTGATAAAAACAACAGAGCCCTAATGAGTAAAACTGATGTTTCAGTGCAGATAATTGAATTCATGTTCCATGCTTTGTCCCTAAACATCTATCGTCCAATGACAGCATTAATATGCACTCTATTCCACATGCAGAAATTATACCATCAAGATACAAGGACTTCAATAAAATTCTAGACCTGAATATCTTTATTATACAGTTATGGCAGTAGGATTGGGTCATCTGTAGGGCCAGCATCCTCTATGAGCTACTATTGAAAAGGGACAACCAACAGGCATTGATTCCCATAACCAAGAGCAAATAAAAGTGACCAGTGAAGAGACTATCACTGGAGAAAGCCTGATGTGTTTCTGGAGAAAACATGAGATCCTGGGCCAACAGAAGCCCCAACAGCTTCTCATTTCCAAAGCAGGAGCTACAGACGCAGGCAACAGCTTCAGAGTAGACCCCTGTGAGGACAACTTTAGAGGATTTTAGTGTGGGCTGGGGTGAAAAACAGGAGATGCAAATCCCAAAATATTTCTCTCATTTTGACCCAAGAAGTTGCTCACCAAGTATCTAGAGGCTGGGCTTTGATGCCTACCAGCTACCAGTGTTTCTTTATGACTCACAGATCATCTTGTGGCCTCACCATCAGGGCAGCACTGTCCATTTTGATAATATGGAAAAGACTGAAATTTCCACTGCTAAGATGCAGCTTTCCTAAAATTTCTATGTAGCTTGAGAATCTCAGTCTACAACTGAGACATGCTATTGCCACCATCACCTCCATCACCTAGGCTCTAGTCTTTGCTCAGTTTCAGGTAGAAAGGTGAGTGTAAACACTGGATTAAATTCAGGCACTTCTATTCCCAATAAGTGCCTGTCATGGTTTGACCCTGGCACAATGCCAGGGGGTAGAGTGTCGTGGTTTGGCCCAGAAGTGTGTTTCTGGAAGAGTCTAAGTCAGACCAATCAGTGGCCAAATTCAAAATTGGCATCTGGTGTGGCCACTGAGGTTTGGATACGCCTCTGAGAACACACAGGGGTTAAAAGCGGGAGATTCCCAGAGAACTTCCTCTTTGGGAATCTGGCGTTGGTGAGTGGAGTCTGGACCTCTCCCCTGCCCAGCTGCATCTGGGCAGGGGAGGGGGAGGCCGTGCGGCCTGTGAGGAGGAGGCCGGGAGCCCCAAAAGGTGCAGGGGTGGAGGAGACCGTGCAGGGGTGGAAGAGACTTGGGATGTCTGGGCAGCCCCCCCGGAGAGAGGGACAGAGACTGTGCTGGCAGCACGGCCGGCCAGAAACGGGGGATGCGGTGAGAGAAGGTGCCCAGCAGCTGTGGGAGTCCTGGACAGGCAGAAGGGAAGATTTTAACCCCTTTGTAGAATAATGGAAACCTTAAAAATACTGAATCCTCCTGAATCAGAATGAGGAGAGAGAGATGAGAGATGAAATGGGCAAGGGTGAGGAAAGCTGGAAGAGGAGAGAAGAATCCTAGGTGGGAAGAGATGATGGAGTGGCCTTGGTCTGGACTCTTTCTTGTATGGCCATGGACAGACCCGTGTTTTTTCCCTGTGACCCAGAGACTGTATTTAGGGGGAGGCAACACCCGGGAGTCAAGAGTGAAGCAGCGGCGTGAACAGAGACGGCTGAGGAGGGTGTGAGATGCCCTCTGTCTCCATGGAGAGGAAGATCTCTGTTCACGAGGCCCCTCGGCCCCAGGGGGTGAAATTTGGGGGGGGACTGGTGTCCCGAAGTTGAGAGACTGCTGCTTCTGGAACTGGGTGGAGCATCTTTAAGCGGGGAACCCTAAAGCAGTCCTGGCCCATGTCCAGTGGTGAGAGCACTGGACATGGGGGGGAGAAGTCACAAGGGCCGATGTTCTCTGTGCGGGGCCATGGGTGACACGGAAGCACAGGAGGTTTTAATTGTGCTTCCAGGGGAGGCCTATGAGGCAAGGGAGGACTCCTCTCTCCCTGATGAATTTGAGGGTGGATTGTTTGAGGGGTGGTGAATCTGTGGAGAAAGGGAGCGGGGAGGAGGAATGTATTTGGAAGGTTTTTCATTCTTAGCTTTGTATGTGTTCCTTTCTAGATTTGTATGAATAAAGTGTTGTGTTTTTCCCTCCATCCCCGAATGGGAGCCTGCTTTGTTCTGTTCCCGGGTCACATCTCACAGCAACCATTTTGGAAATATACCCTTCACGGGGGCCCTGGCATTGTGCCAGGGTCAAACCATGACAGTGCCTTCTCAGCTTTGTGAATACATTCCAAAAGACTGTTCATCTACATTTTCCCACATTTTTCACTTACCTTTTATTTATTAAAATCTACTAGAATTTGTGAGTAGTTTCAAATCAAAGAGGATGTTAGTATTTTTAATTATGGAACCAATTATGCTCCAAATACAACTATAAGGAGATGGAATATTTCTATTTTATTCCTAATTTACTCACTTGATGGAGACTCAAGTTCCTTTGTATCTTCCTCTTTTTCCTCTTCTTTGGATTCATCCAATTCTTTGCTGTATTCTACTGGAGACTGGTTCACTTGTTCTTCACTATGAGCATTCTGCTCATCCACAACTGTTATTAAGGGAAAATACAAAGTCTCAAGGATTCTAAAGAAAAACTACATACATTGAAATAAGCACTTTTTTTGGTAGCTTTTAGTTTTAAAATATCAACAAAAGAGTTCCATCATTAATTCAGTGAAAGAGTCAGTCAATTCTTTACCAGCTGATAAAGATTTGCTGTCAGAAATTTTCATTTTGTGGAGGCTAATATTTAAAAGAATGCACTTTTATATGTGCACACACATACATACATAAGTAGTCACACCTGCAGAGTCATCAATATTCAAACAAGCTGCATTTCTTTTCCTTGCAGCTTGTAATAAGCACATAATTTTATCTATGTAAGAATATAGAAATCAAATTTTATAATGACAACTTATTCCAGTTAGACAAACAAACAAGTAAACAAACATCATTATCCTATCCTATTCTACCAGTCTGGATCAAAATGTTGCTGATGTGCACCTTTTTCTGCTTGTTCAATGATCTGCCTCACAGCCTTCTTCAAGCTGTTTGCTCGGAGCATTAACTGTTGCCTTGGTTTGAAGAGCTTCTGGGAAGACTTTGAGACACACTCTGCTAATTGTTCTTTACTTTCAGACAGGGATTCTTCACTTGAGAACTCCTCTGGCTCTTCTTCCACAATGGGGGAAGCAATGCCTGGGAGAATGGGAGCAGCCTGGGCTTCTGTGTGAAGAGCCTGGAGCAATAGGTCCAGCTTTTCATTTAACTCTGAGCACTACGACAAAGTGGAAAAGACACACACACATTTAAAAAAAAAATTCAACAGTGAACATGTTTATATTTTCACGAAATATGGTACCGGATTATATATGAAACTGCAGGTGTCTTTAGTGTCTATGTAATTTCTTAGGTAAAATCCAAAAAGAGATTCAACATTTTGGAATATCAGATTATGAGTAGGTCTGCACGGCTTTTTTTGCAGACCCTGTGACACTAAACCAGACTAGATCAATCATGTTACAAACCCCTCCAGTTAGATTCAAATAATACTCCATGCTTAACTCAGCCTGCCCCACAAATGTATGGATTGCATCCTACCCCTCTCCCAACAACTTGCAGCACAGAAAACCACCAGAGGTTTGCCCACATATGGTTTTTCAGTACCCCAATTTTGAGAGGTATCTATCAGCTCTTAGACTGAGACACATGGGCGTTTTTCTGCAATACAGCTGTACATTTAAGCAAGTGAGTTGTCACAGAGCAAGTAGCTCAAGCCAGACTCAGACTGCCAAATGCCTCTCCCCAACACTAAGTAATTGTTCTCTCTAGGTACAAAGGACAAGAAAGGATTTTCTGCACCTAAGAGAAAGAAAACACTCTCTGGCCTTGGAACAGTTAAAAAGAAAAACTAATTTTTTAAAATGTGCGCCGGATGGGAACGTGAACCACAAATTGCCACTAGCAAGTATATTTTCTGACTCCGGGATTGCCAAGGATTTTGGTTTTTTCTTTTCTTTTCAGCTCATGTAAATTTTGTGTCTCATACCAAATCCTTCTGTTGTTTTCTTTCCCAATGTTTTTGCAACATAATCTCTGTATTTTGCAGCTTAAACCACTATTTTTAACATTGTGGTCTGTCTCCCCTTCATTCTTGCAGCATACTCTTCATTATCCTATTGTTTTCCTGTAGCTAACTTAATCCTTAGAAATATAACTAATGCAAAAAGAAATCCTTTTACCTCTATGTATGCTACCATGAACTTTATCCTTTATGAAGAAAGAAAGTGTAAACAGTTTAAAGAGATCTCAGAGTTTAAAGACGGTTTGGAAATAATTAACTCTATGCAATAAGAAAATAAGAATTTTGAACTCACTGGTTGAAATGAAAGCCAAGCTGGGCATTCTAGAGCAATATGAAAATTAAACATCCATGAGCTATGAACTTGAAGAACCCAACAACTTTAAACCTGAATGTAGTCATAATCTTACTTTAATGGCCATGGCATCAGCTTCCTCTGCATTTTCCATTGGTTTTTCGTAAGTCTTCCCTATTTTGGCAACAAAGTCCTTTACAGTTTCACATAATATTCTTCAGGTAAAAAAAAAGGAGAGGGAAGAAATCAAATGAAATTAAATAGATATGTTTTGAATATTAAATTCTTATGGCAATTTATTTATATGTACACTGCTATGAATTATTCTTATTGGAAACTGAACTCCATGATCATACTTGTAAATCAGATGACACTCTTTTCCATAGCTTTCAAAATTGAATTGATAAGCTTTAAACCAAAAACTCTTTCACTTAAGCCTGGGCATACTTTGTATCTCAGCCTCTTATCTGAAATCAACATGACTGATTTTATCCACGCCCTTGTTTGTACACCTTCCTTAGGAGAGGACTTTGCAAACTTGCATTCCCTTTGGTAACTTCAGACACAATCATGCAAATTCACATGCACAGTTGGAGCTTAAAAACCATGGAGAAAATATACTGACTTTAAGGAAGCACTTCTTAGATGAAAGCATATGGCCACACACATCCCACTGCATAGCTCATGCTTTTGAACCATATCTGTGCAAACTACAGTAGCTGCAATGAATTTTCACTGTGTAAATCAGGAAAATACTTGGTTCTTGTTACCTGCACTCAGAGAGACAGCAAACTTACTAATGAAGTGAGGTTAATTGCTTAGTACTGTTCATTTGGTTGACATTTTTCTGACAAATTAAACAGATTTAACAAGGTACAGAACGAATTTAGAATTGAGTTAATAATATCCTGCAGTTTAATATTCTACATGTGCTATGTATAGGATTAAAAATGAAATTTTGTTACCTTTTTTTTATGACAAAAAAAATATGTGATGATATGCAGATGTATTTTTTAAAATTCTATGACTGGTCTTTTGCATATTGCAAAACATAAGATATTTTTCATAGAGAAGGTATACACAGAAGAGTTCTGATTTCAGATGATGTCCATGATTTGCCAAATTTTTCTCACTTCAAAATGTTTCAGTTTGGGGAAAAAATCCCATTAATGTCCTAGATCAGTATTGATTGAAGTGATATAGACAGGGCTACAACAAAGCTACTTAAGCTCTGCTTCACACTGGTGAAATTGTTTGTCCTCTAAACATATGATTTACAAAAAATAGCCAGAAGAAATGCAGTGTGAAGTAGATCACATCTATGCATTAGTAAGTTTTTTTTTATTTAAGCCATGCACTGATTTGGAATGATTTAACAGCATTTTATATAAATACTGTGTGATTATTTTTTAAATTTAGTATTAAGCCATCCATTACAACTGTACCATCTAAAAATTTCGCAGAAAAGAACATCCACTCTAAAAGATATAAATCAAGATATATTAAGCCAAGCCAGTTGGCCATCCATAAGGAAATCAAGCTTAGAGAGAATGCTATTATGGTGATGATGTTACACAAGAAATTTATCCCCAACATCATACATAAAACTGGTTGACTCACTTGGCAGATGATATGACAACTGAATGCTGATCAGAATTGAGAATTTTTGCAAGATGAGCAGCAACTGAATCCTCATAAGCAGATATCTGAAAATAGAGAGAAAAGAGACTTCAATTTCCACACATTCCAGAAGTTTAACACCAAGTAGTGAGTTTAAACCCCTCAAAAATAGCAGGATTTTCATTTCAGATCTAATACAAGGCCAAGTGTTTGGCAATGAAGATTTTACATGCATTTTATGTGTATTTTATGTATCAGATGTTTAACATTCAAAGTTAGACTGCATCTGAGAACTTGATCCACAGTTCTTTTCCTCCTGTAAAGAAAACAGTAAGTTATTTCTAGGCTAAAATCAGTCTTTGAGGCAGAAAAGAATCTACCTACTCGGATTCATAACAACCTACATAATTATAAACCTAATACCTTTTACTTCTAAAATAAGCAAAGCTTTCCTTAAACAAATTGCTCAATAAGAACAAGCCTAAAGTTTGCAGTTGTAATCTGGAATTTTCACTTTACTGTCAGGTGAGCTCTCACTTCCCAAGAACCACAACTAACAAAGACTGCCAAACGGCTATAATGTTATCAAAACCAATCTTCAAGGAGCAGACCATTTAGGGCTTAGTCTTTACAAGAACATTAAAAATTACAAATTACAGAACACTCAGGAAAATATTTGGAGTGGATCAAAAATGTATTCTCACACACTATATCCTATCTCAAAATAGCTCTGGATCCAGACCTCAATTTTAAAAGAAAATTTCAACAAAATTCCAAATCCAAAGCTAAAAAATAAATGCAGTTCTGACAGCTCCATTTAAGAATCTCTTGAAATCTCTCAGCATGCTTTTGTCTCTGATTTTGAGCAGGCAGATATACCACTTCAGTTTTTTCTTCTAAAACCTTCATCGTATGACTCTGACATTGAATCAGTTTTCATTTCAAAGGAGAAAACAAAACATAAACATCTGATCCATAATAATGAACTACTGTTTTTCAAACACCAGTACAAGAATTCGGGAAACCAAGTGGAATTAATTTCCTGAAAGGAGGAAGGAAAGGGAAAAAGAAAAGAATCATATATGAACTTCCATATGCTTTTCAAACTGTGGTATAATCCAACACCTACTATAAGGTTAATTTTTTTTTTTCTGAAATGGCCTAACTCAGTAAGCAATGTAAAAAATCCTATTAAAATAGAGATTGAACAGGGTACTCAAAAGCAAATGGTTTTGTCCAAATCAAGTAATGACAGGTAATATAGCCTACAGAATACATTTGCTAAAAAAGAAGTTTTATATGAGCAAGCAGTTCCTTCCATTTTCAGAAGGGGCTAAAAAAAGTTTCAAAGCCAGAAATAACTAGAACAAAATGATGATGAAGACAAACTTGAAAATTTTAACTCTTGAAAAATTAGAGGCGATAAAGCCTTGATTTGCATTGCTGACACCATAAGCCGAGCTGTGTGCAAAGCAACCCCCTTAAAATCTCAGCCTTTTTGCATCTCTGCATCCAGCAATCCATCAAAGGTTATAACCTCGTTGCCAATTAAAAGAGCCTGAATTATTAAATTGTTCAAGAGACTGCTGATTAATTATGGCTTCTCAAGTACTTTTGAGCTACAGTTGATATGCATTAACTTTCTTGGGAATATATTATTTTTTCATTTTCAGTCAGACTTTTCATGCCAATTAATTTGATTAAAGCATCTCCTCTCAAAATTGAAACCTCATCAGCTAGCACAAGCACAAATCTAGTCTGGAAGACTGGCTAAGTTTTTCTTTGATGATACTTAGGATTTTGAGCTCTTTCAATGAACAAAGAGAAAGCTGTGGTATCACCTGATCAAACTCAAGCTGCAAAACGCTTCTGTCTTTCTTTAGGAATAAAACCCTTGCCTCCAAAATGCTGGGGGCTTTTTCTCAATGCTTAATCCAAACTCACCATAGTAGACATTTGTTTTTGTACATTAAAAAAATGTTTTTTAAATATTTATGTATATTATCATAGTATATACATTGTTGTACAGTAACATAGTACTAAATTATACTATTATATACAAAAATATATATAAAATATACTAATATGTAAGAATTATCTAAATATATAGTATTATTATATTACAAAATAATATGACACTAGATTACATTCTTGTTTAACATGCTATATAAGTATAATTTTTAATACATATTAAAATATACATATATATTCAGGAAGAAATTTTTCAGACAGCTTTTCTGGAAACTCCTTAGGTAAATAATATAGAACTGGAAACCTTACTTACTTGAGATACACAGCAAGAAAAGGCCTTAGTTCATTTAGCAGATCACAAAACATCTATTTTTCACACAAATGCTTTAATTATGGCTATTGTCATCCCAGAAGCTCCAAGTTAAGTACATGAAACAACAAAACAAAAGTTAAAGTGCACCTGGCACTCCTCTGACTCTTCTGCAGTCACAGGAAGAATAGAAGGTTTTGCTGGTAATTTCAGTTCATATGACATTATACTCCACCTGAAAGAAACATAAGTTTCCAGACTGTTAGTTCCACACTCTTTCCACTTTATTAACAAAAAAAATAAAATTCACTGTCACACCACAGAATAGCTATGTATAAAAAAAAGTAGCTTAATTTATAGTGGTAAACTATATGGGTGAAATAATTAGAGAGATTAAATAGATTAAATTAGAGATGAAAGGTAATAATTTGTTTTATTACTCAGATTATTGTTTAGTGTTTTGATTATCAGTCTCATCTGTGAAAAACTCATGGGATTATCAATAAAGGGAATAAAGATTTTCTGGAAAAAAAACCACTTACATTATAAAATAATTTATACAAACATACTGCAGAAGTCAAAGGAAACTAGACATCTTCCTAAAGAAAAATCTTTAAGGTGACATTAGCTTTCCATCTCAACTAGAGGAGGCAGGCATGAAAACAAAGCAAATGATTTAGTGTCTTCCTTGATGTATATATATTTTTTTGTGTGTGGTCCAGGAGAGCACTTGACAGCACAGATAGTATGAAAGCACTAATAGCAACAACATCCTTCAAAGCCTGCTGAAAAGAGCAAGTAACCACTGCAGATGGGTCTTGGGAGCAAGTCTACTGAAATTATACCAAAAAGTGAAACAGAGCACTTTTTTTGCTACAGAAAAAGGGAAATTTGATTTAATCTACAAGTTTTTCAGAATCTGAGGATCAGTAACAAGCATTCTCTACATACTTTGCTGTAAAGCAATCAAGTAGTCTGCAGAAAAGCCTAAAATAAAAAAAAAGCACTTTTTTCTATTTCATAAAAATAACCTAAAGTAAAATTCCTTATGATGACATTCAAGTGTTTGTAACTAGTGCAAGAAAAGAAGCACTCACGAGAGATAGGAGTAGTGTAAGAAATACTGCTCTGAAAAGCAGTGCTAGACTTCCATTGGAGCAACGTGATCACCGTCATCTCTGGGTTTTTTTTTAAATGGGGTTGCTGCCTTTCTTTATGGATGAAAATTCCATGAAACAGGGAGTGGGAAGATCTCTTTTTTTTTTTACTAAGAAACTGCCTCAAACAGAAATATTAGTCATGGATCCAATTAGCCCAACATCTTGTCAACAGCTGTCTCAGGAAAGGGTGAAAGCACAAAGGTGAGTTTTCCCCACATCCAAGGACAGAGAGCTCGGTGTTTTCTAAATAAAGATGCTATCATTAATGGTGTTTAATAAGCATGAATGGAGTCCATAAAATTTCTCAAATCAGTTTTGAATCTACACAATTTCTTAATGCTCACAACTTTTTATAACAGGCAGTTATGCAGCTCCCTCAGCCATGCAATAAGGTGTCAACTTTTGAATATGTTTGGACAGCACACTTGCCAGTTCCATCAACCACTCATCCCTCTGACTCTTTAGTTTAAAAAGCAGGCTAAAGAACTGTCCCTATCACAACTGCAGCTTCCTTCATGATTAAGACCTGCACTCAAAAAACAAATCCCACAGAACACCAATTCTCCAAGATGGATTTTAGGCCATCAGAAACCCAAATAAATACAATTTAAATCTCACAGTAAGTGATGCATATGCACATTTTGGTTTACCTGTCTAGCATTTTCGTGCTGGCTCGTTCTAGTTTTTCCAAAATCTGAGGAAGTTGCGTATCATCATCACAGGATCCACCCCAGCCAAGGACACGAGCAAGGTCATTTCCAGTACCAAGGGGTAACACTCCTAACTGACACTGAAACACAACACAGGAACAAATCTACTATTGAAAACTAGAAAAAAAATACAAGTGCTTACAAATGCTTATTACTTCAATCAACAAATGTTAATTTCATAGAAGATGTCTAAAGCCTGTAAAATCAAATTGTGCTATTCTGCTACAACTTGTCCTTGAAAACTTGAAAACTTTCATTAAACTATTGATTTTCCTCATACACAGAGATGCAACAAAGAACCAAGTCAAGGAAAAGTCAACACAAAATTAAGCCTAGTCAGTCTAGGCAAAGAAAGTAAATATGCACACTTGCCTGCTTGTGCAAGCTGAGCTTATCAATTTCTGACAAGACCCAACCAACACTTCCATCGCCACCACACACAAGAATCCTGAAGTTGTCAAACTTCTGAAATAACCGCAAACTGCAGAGAAAATGCAGAGCCAGTTACATCCATTAGCAAGAGAGCAGTGGCATTCATTAGAAATTGTTATAAGAAAATATTGTGCACAGCATCTTTATAACCCTTTTATTGTTGTGGGGTATGGGGATACAACCATCTATTTAATTAACCTATCTGCAGCCCATCTGTCGCTGTATATTCCACTTATACTGACACTTCTGATAAATAACATGCCAAATTATTCTTTTAAAAAATCCCTTGATATTGTTTTCAGGATTTTATAAGTCTGATTTTATTGATTTTATTAATACTTTAAAACATCCAAATTTAAGTGATAAAATTGGAACTGCTCCATGCTTCTCACTTCAGCCAGAAGCATAATGCACCACTGGGGATTTTTCACGAGAACAGGTTAAGACAAAATGACAGGATGTGCTCCACAATACGAGTAGGCTTTTGTGGGCACAGGGCTAACTAAATGTAAGCACCATTTAAGCAATTCTTAAACATAAGGTGATCATAACAATATAAGACAATACAAGTATTTAATATTATATCCTTAAAGCCATATGCTGCTTTCACTTCCTATTGCTCTTCCTCCTGTTCTCTAACTTTTAAGATCTCTAGAATATAACATTTGGACAGTACAGAAAAGGAGGACAAGAGACAGAAAATGCAGAAAGGTGAGACATAGAGAAAAAGGGAATGAGATGTGAAGAAGCAGGCAAAAGATAAAAACAAAAGGCACTTAAATTAAAAAAAAAAATTGGAAAGTATAAACCCTTAAAATACTAACAACAAAGATATTTGGTTTTAATGCATGTTATTTTCCAGAATATGTATAATTTCAAACCATTTTTAAAAAGCAACATAACAAGATCACAAATTTCTGAAGCATTTCTATTTTTTCTAGAGAAAATAATGTGTACTTGAATACAATGGGCACATACCTAGTCAGAAGAAAAGAAGCAGATACTTAAGGGGAAAAAATGTTGATACCAGAGCAATTTATCCTATCCTGAGAAAGAGGAGAAAGCTCCTAGCAATACATTGTCTCATAGCATGCACCTCTGCTTTTCAGATCAATTAGAAAAAAAGAAGACATCAGTGTGATCTGATGGAATACCTGCTAAGGATCTCTCCTTGGAAATTGTTTGGGAGAAGTAGTTAAAAGCCCCTGACATGAACTGCAATTTCTGTGCAAAATCAAAGTGCGTCATCTCAGCCATGGCACAACTATGTGAAGGAAGAGAACTTGCAAACATAACTTTCATACTCCTTTCAAACACTGTCTAATCAATTAAGACAAATGTTATATGTCATTATATTTACATGTACAAAATTCTAGCTAAAAGTGACTTGGATTCAGCTCAGACCATCAGGGTCATATTGAAAATAATATTACAATTCAGAGTTATTATGATGTGTCCATAACACAGTACAAAATATTATAATCCACAGCTCTAATCAATTATATTTGTATTATTTACACACTGCTTGAACTGAATTTTTGTGGATTTGCTCCATATACTTTTTATCATTAAGTATAATTCTACGTCTTTAAGAGTACAAAAATTAGTGCTTCTAGTTGTTGTAACTGATAGTATTAGGCCATTTAACCACATCACTATATCTGAGTGGAATTGAGTTAGGCAACAGAAATATGGACATGAACTTAATCTTCATTAATGTGCAAAGATGACTGAGTTGTGGCCATCACTCTGCAAATTTCATTGCTGTCTCTGCAACAATCAACCCTTAGATTTTGGGGAGAAATGCCAGTTGGTTTTGTGTTCTTGCTCCAAATTCTTTGGGATGATCATTTTCTTGACTATTTCCATATGTTGCACAAACCATATTTTGGACATACTTTTCAGGTGAAAAATTTTTCAGGTACTTGTCCATCAACCCACTGCAGACCCCCCTGCTAACATTTGTGTTTAGAATTCTAAAAGATACAGAGAACATTTAAACAATAGTTTTATTCCATTACTACACAACAAAAGGCCAGAGGAATATCAGAATTATGCATGTGAGATGGAAGAACAGCACCTGCCAACTGGGCATAAAGCAAAATTAAAGTTCCTGTGATAGAGGAAAACATCTGCACATTTGTAACAGTTTTGAGCCTTACCGGTTAACAGAAGTCAAAGCTAGCCAAGAGCTTTTGGTTTTGAATTTTCGAGCTTTTCTAGAAGGAAAATGTTATCCTACAAACTCTTCAAACACCAGAATTTATAAAGACCTTGAAATATATCTTGAAATTGTATTGTCTCTTAGATTTTAATTAGGAAGTCAGAGTAGATATTGGTGATGGAATTATAGCAACAAGGGGATATAACACTGTAAAAAGCAAGGGGAACACAACACTATACTTTGCACCTAATTCCCTTGTGGAAAGGTTTGCTCAAGGTTTCCAAGGTCATTACCCTAAGTGAGGTCCTCCATTCATTAAATCGAAGACCTGAGCTGGATTTAACGACTGTTTGAATCGACGAAGAAACTTTACTCCCTGATTGTCTCCACTCTTTGAGTTAACAAAAACTAAAAGAGGACTGGCACAGGATGGCGGGCATGTGGCTTTCCAGAAACCTGTAAACATAGTTAGAAAGAATGAAATAAATAAGGTTTCCTAATATGAACAACACAAAAAGAAATCATGGGAAAGAGGAAGATAGGGATGAAGGACAAAAGGAGTACATTTTATCATGCATATTGTAAATGCTAAACTGAGTATTAGTCCTGCAAGGAAAAAAATATTATGCAAGATTTACCAGTTCTTTTTTTGTTTGTTTCTGGTATTTTCAGTGCCTAGATTTGGTAAAATCCTGAAGACAATAGCTTTATTGTTTTTCAACTGCTATTAACCTTTTAGAACACTTAAGTCTCATCTTCACAGATTATTATCACATAATTCAATATATATTTCAGTTACAAGTGTTTGGTTTTCAATATTATTTTCCTTTACTGGGTTGAACTGGATAATTCATGTCATGTCTGTATGAGCTTTTTAAGAGTACTCACAGATTTTAAGTTACTTGTACTCAGTTCCTCCCAGGTGAGACTTCACGGAAGATCCATTTTTTCAGACTGAGGTTATACTATTCAGTATAACAGAAACACTGAACAACAGAAGACCTTCAGCTGTCATTCAAAGCTTATTAAAGCCAGTGCAGGGCTTAACTAATTACAGCAGGCTCTCTATAAGGTCCTTAGTCAGAAGGACTAATGGACATTATTGTCGCTAACATGACCAGTCCATGGAGGTAATGGTTTCCCAGCAACACTCCAAAATCAGACATCACATGTATAGGTTTTGACATTTGTCTCCAGCAGTATTAAAATGATTATGTTGTTTTCAATTACTAAAAAAATACTAAAGCTACAAATAAAAAAATTCATTAAGGGATGCTAATTTAATTCCATATTATCGTAATGTCTCATTTCAAATAAGGTTTGATTAATTAATTTAAATGCCAAGAAAACTAATTTCACATATTGAACAATCTTCCTGGCATGAGTAATAAATGACAGCATGATGTCTAAGACACCTCAAAGCAAATAAATAGAGTGAATATATACAGCATACACAATCAATTTTACTAAATTCATGTAACAAAATTTATTTAATTGCGTTCATGGGGTTGGTCTACTTTACCATTGACACAAACTATAAAATTAAAATTGTTAAGATTTTGTGATACTTCTTTTTTAAATCCACTCTCTGCCTTGAAGTGCAGTCTCCTGCTGATGATGTGTCTCTGTCCTGGACCACCAAAAAGCATCTCTGAGTTTTGAGCATTTGCTGAGTTTTATCTGTGTGTTGCAGGATTTTTACACTGCTTATCTTTAAAAAAATAAATTAGAGAAGCTATGGAAGCACTTCCTCTCTTAAGCCTGGTAAAGTAGTTGTTGGATCTGAGCTGTTCAGTTAACTTATCTCTGCATAATACAAAATTATCAAAAATTTGAGAACTCACAGAAGGAGTGGTGTATGCTAGGCTGGTATCAGCCCACTTCATCTGAGGATTCTGATCATTCACTTGAAATTTTTCTAAGGGTCATAAATAAAATGGAAGAAAATTTCTGCTGGGGCAACTTTAAAAAACATGCCAGTTGAATAACTCTCTAAAAACCTACACAGAAATTATACTTCTCTCTAAATTTGCAGATTGCATTCACCTGCTCAGCAGAAGGATTTTAGCCTTGTTTATTTGCATGGATCTCAATAGGCACCGGAATTGCAGAGGTACCACTGAACACACTACAGTATTACGTACCATCGGAGTCTATACTGTTTAGTGCTGTTGGAGGGATGATCGATACCTTACATTGGCCAAGTGGACATTTACGAGGGTACAGATCTTTACAGGCTGTGTGAACCTACAAAAGAAACAAATAATTGTTTTCTTTCAGCAAATTTTGAGGTGAAAATACAACTGATACTATGTTATCTATGTAACAAAAAATGGACTCATATTTAACATTTAGGTGGAGAGGGAAAAGGAGTGAGACTAGGAAAAAACCACAAATGTCCAACCACAGAGCCTTGTTACTAACTCAACAAAACATTATTTTGGAGAACTTCAGCTACCACTATAGCAGATAAGAATTATCCTTTCAAGGGAATCACTTGCCCCTATCCACAAGGAAGGAAGAAGCAAGCTCCCAGCATCTGTGCTGATGGCAGCAGGCTAAACAATAGCTCTGAACCTGCCTGGTTCACTGAGGCCATTCTGGAACACACATCTGCATTAAAGATAGCACACCTACCAAGCCAGACGCATCTCCCAAAGTTGGGTCAAACAAACTCCATATTGCAAAGGCCTTTTCCACATATATTGGAAAGAGAGGCACATGCAGAGGTGGCTACATTCCATCTAAATTTCAAGTCACCTCTGAAGATGCCAATCATTTTCTACAACTCATTCACAGAGCCTTGGACACCTATATGCCAGAAACTTCAACAATAAATAAACTGCTGACTTGCATAAGAAATCCATCTTTTTAGACAAGTTGATACAATTAAGAGAAAACTATATACTGGGGAAACAGTAGTAGTGAGTTAGAGAATTTCAATCAGCAACCTACAGATTGCCCTGAAGAAGACAAAGTCAAGATGTCACACTAATAAACACATTACTACATTAATAAATATGAATATAACATATTATTAAAATATTAATAGAGCAGTATCTACAAAAAAAATACAAGGAAGTAACATATGATTATTACACATAAAGAACAGGCACCTGAACATTCAGTTCAGAATGAACTAGAAGAACAACAGCTAGAAGAATGCAGAGAAAACACATTGGAGATGACAACACCTATTAAAGAAAAGCTGCATCTGCGGGTGTATTTAAAATTGATTCTGCAAGTAGGACAGTCATCAGAAATTCTGAATGCTAGAGAGACCTGAGTTTGCAGAAGCTGCCTGCTCCTTCTTAATCCAAAAGCAGGTTGTGGAATGACAAAACAAAAGTAATGGCAAGCACTAAAGCTGTCGAACTGCGAGATGCTTGGATGTGGCTCAGCACACCTACCATAGCTTTACACCAAAGGCACTTCCAATCCTGCAGGCGTAGAACACTGCCACAAGTCTTGTCGCAGACTGCGCACTTGGCACTGACGGGCAGGTTTCCCTCTAACCACTGGTGAGGCATCGCTATCTGTGGAGAAGGAGTCATTAGAGTTCAGTACCCAGAAAGAGAAATTAAAGGCTTTTGTCTCTCAAATACAGGTGGATTTAAACTATTTCTCAGGGCTGTACCCTTTCATCAAAGAAACAGGTATGCTGGTCAGCCAGGATAAGGGACACTGATGCTCAGAAGGCAACTGCAATGAATGGACCACTCTGGTGTTCCACATGGTAGTCAGAAAACACAACACCTGAAGAAGGGAGACCTGCCTCACTCATGGTAGCAATAAACCATAACACAATGGGGCAGTTAAGTCCAGAGTCTCTGCCATACAAAGAAGTTCCCACTCAGTTATGTTGACTACATGACACAAACCAATTAAAAATACCTAAAATTCATAAAAATAGGCAGGACAGCAGAATTCCTCTGTCGCTTCACTTACCCACTCACCATGGCTGGTAAGTCACGGCTCTCTAAAGCAGTCCCAAATGCAGTGCAAAGCTTTACTCAGTGCACTCTTTTTCCCATTAATACCATGGGCAACTCAGGACACTCAGGTGTTCAACTTAGTATCAGCCTTCTAAGAAGAAGCTTCACACCAGTGGTTCATACACAGCTGTGTTTGTAAAAATAGTCCATTTATCACAATCAACCTCTCAAAGGCTTTTGTTGTTTCTCCTGCTAATTTTAAAATTCCTGCTTTCATCACCAAAATCCCCTCCCAATTCAGTGAATTCCAAACAGGCCTTCCGGGGAACTGCTCCAGGGAAAGAGGACAAAAAATACATTGCCAAAACAGCATGTAACAGTGCAAAATACCACCTTAGCTTAAGAGCAGTAGGAACTTCTGGGAGCAATTCTCCAGCTGCAGTTTCTCCGCATGTGGCCTTTAAAACCTTGTAATACATCTGCAATCTAGCGCCCCACAGCTGGTAGACTTGTCTTGTGAGATAGGAATGCAACTTTTGTTCTAAATACCATGTTAATCTTTGAACAGTGTTCAGGAAACTAGCCACCTACCATTAACTTCAATGGGTCACATGGGAATATTTCTGTGGTTGGGCTTTTTTTGTTTTTCCTGAAGAAGAAACAGCTTTGGAAAATACTGTAAAAATGAATAGTACTTACACCATCTTCATCTTCAATGATGTCTTTTCCAATGGAGGCTAATGTCGTCCATTTGCAGTTATTTGTTGCTCGGACAGCACATCTTTTATGTGCTTTAAACTTACACACTGCAAGACATAGATAAACATATATATCCTGTGTTATTTGCTGTATTTCAGTGATACACACTTTTCAAAAAATTATACACAGACATACCGTAAAATAGCCAAGTACATATCACTTAGTGTTGTACACGACACAAAACAACTAAAAGAAAATTCAGCTCATAATCACTCCAGCTTTAACTCTCTAAACCGGGTTAACTGCTTAGCTGTAGCCCATGCTGAATGTGCCCTGAAACCCACATTGGCCCCCCTTTTTTCAGGTGCAAGGTACATTATATCTTTAACTATGTGTTTGCCTTTTCCGTTTCTCCAGTAACATGACTCAGATATCTGACTTAAATTTGCAGGAAGTCATGGAAGACTGTTTTACAAGAGTATTTGGAAACAGGAGCTCTGTTTCTTTGCTCAAAAGATGCATTCGGGGCACCATGCTGGGCCTATTTTTCTCAGAACATGAGAAAATGAAGGGTTTACATGGTGATATTTTTTTTCAGGATACTGGGGATTACAAAATTTTCCCAGAGCCTATATCACATTAGGAAGAACCTTACTTTTTACTGCATTCTTTGTTAAAAGTCTGCCAAATAGAATACCCAGCACAAGTTAGGCAGACATTCGGACAACCTAACAACTATTTGAATTTTGTTCAACTCAATTAATATGCCTAGTTAACCATACCATATTAGACCAAACAGACTGACGCACCCAAACCGTGGGTATTTCTTCTACTGGAAGTGCATGATGTAATTCTATTTAGAGTGCATTATATAAATTATTTTGGCAAAGACCATTAAAGGTTTATGAGTACTAGCCAGTAGATCAGAAGTAGTAGTCTCTTTTCAAACAAATATTTGACAGGAAATTATCAAGGCTTTGGCCCATCGCTTATCTACCATTAAAAAACATTAAGCCATAGTACAAAATGTCTTGTGAATAATAAATTTTCCATTTTAATTCCACTGATCCATTGCCAGATCAATTTAAAAAGTGAATTGAGACTATGTAAGCAACATCTGAGTTTGAGAGCAATCCTCACTGTTCTGGCAGATGTGTGAAAGTAAGTGCTCAGCTCTCACTTTGTTACTTACTAGAAAGAAAGAGAAGGAAAGAAAACAAAGAAGTTTCATTGCTTTTACAGAGTCATTTCAAAAAGCAGCATTCATATAATCATAGAATTATTTGGGTTGAAAGAGACATTTAAAGATCATTTAGTTCCTACTGTGGACTGTGACATCTTTTACTAGACTAGGTTGCTCAGAGCTCCATCTAGCCTGGTCTTGAACACTTCCAGGGATGGAGTGTTCACAACTTCTCTGGGCAACCAGT
Organism: Passer domesticus; assembly: GCF_036417665.1. Classification (NCBI taxonomy): domain Eukaryota; kingdom Metazoa; phylum Chordata; class Aves; order Passeriformes; family Passeridae; genus Passer; species Passer domesticus. The sequence goes on along the minus strand of NC_087475.1, from coordinate 61,050,402 downwards.
GTCTCACCATCGTCCCAGTAAAGAATTTTTCCTACTATCTAATCTTAACCTACTCTCAGTTTGAAGTAATTTCCTCTTGTCCCTACATGTCATTGTAAAAAAACTCTCTCCATCTTTCTTGCAGGCTCCCTCCAGGTACTGGAAGGCTGCAATTATATCACTCCAGAGCCTTCTTTTTTCCAGGCTGAATAATCCCAACTCTCTCAGCCTCTCCTCACTGGAGAGGTGCTCCAGCCCTTTGATCATCTCCATGGTACTCCTCTGGATTCACTCAAATAGGTCAATGGCCCCCAACCTAAGAAAGACATGGACTTGTTGGAGCAAGACCAATATAGACTCAAAGCATGCAAATATCCCATAACTGTCAACTAACAGGGTTGACTCACTTTTTCTAAACAGCTCAACATCACACTGTGTGTTTGCCAACCTAAGATGGTTCCAAACATGTAATTAAGCCAGCTCTCAAAGAAGCACAGAAATAAAGGCCATATTTTTAAGTGATGGACCATGAGCAGTTTTCACCATCTGCATGTTTCAGACAAGATATGTCACTCAATTCAGCTCCCTACACATAAATGATAAGCATTTTCTTTGTCACACAGATCAAAATACAACAAATCAGGGATGAGGGGGAATAGGAAATTACAAAGTAATAGAATGTTGAAACCCTACTGACTTGATCTTAGGAACCCTGTGTTCAGCTTATTTCTCAACAAGGCAAAGATAACCTACCAACCAAATTTCAGATCAGACTCTTTGGGTCACCCCCCTGCAACCTCATTATCATGAAACAACAATTTAAGTTAGTCTGAACATTAAATATTACCAACAACAATAACCTTAAGACACAGATGCAATTTGCAAGCAAAGAAAGGAAGATTTTGAATCAAACCTCAATATTAGTTACCACTACGACCTAGCTTCTTTTGTCTCAGATTACACTGAATCTCATTAATGAATCAGTCTGATACCTGAAATCTTTTGGAAAATATGCAGACATATGGCTAGACATCAACTGCCGTTACTTTGCCAATGAAAGCTAAAACACGAGAAAAGTTAAGTTACTCAGGAAACTTAATACTGTAATATAGTTTCTGAATGCAGGTGTGCAGTCATTGGTTGTATGACCACACACTTTTAGAAAACAGGACTCTCGGTCACTGTATGTAATGGATGGTTCTCAATAAGTATGGGGTTGTGCCATACTCTGCATCATAATAATTTTCAACAGGTATTTGCCTTATTGACCAAAAGTTAACGTAATACTGCTTTTCAGTCATCAATATTAATTTCTTCCTGGCTTTTTAGAATTATTATTATTGTTGTTGTTGTTGTTACTATTATTATTAGTTATTTTTGTTGCTATTATTACTATTATTATTATTATTGTTAATTATTGCTGTTGTTGTTGCACCCACTTACTACAATTAAGACTTTTTTTCAATACTGTATATCTTCAAAGCATCAGGGACTTCAGAACAGCTTCAACTGATTTTTGCAGTAATAGAAAATATACAGGTTGCTGGTTATAAAGAAGGCACAACTACTGATTTGATCGAAGATCTTATTTAAATGTTTTCCCCAGCATCACAGAAGGGTACATGTGATATAAAGTCACAGAACAGTTTTCTACTACTCCTTCATTCTTTAATAACAAGCATCCCTTCCTTTCTTGCTGCTTCATTCACTATTCACTCTCCAGACTGTGCAGAAAATATGGCAAAAGTATCAGAGGCAATGACTGTGCAAGTAGCGCCCACACAATTCCCTGGGCAATGGGTAAGAACAACACGGTTTTGTGGGTAAAACCCCACAGCCATAATGGAAAAAGACAAAGTGCACAAAGTGCATTTGCAGAGGTAATTTAATCCCAGTATTTTCTTACTGATTGACTTCATCATCCTAAAGTGTTCTTATAACATTGTGCGATTCATCACAGGAGAATGCAGTTTAAGAGAGAGCTTTCTCCCACTTATTAGCTATACTTGAAATTCAATAATCAAGGTCCTGTCATGATAAACAAAATGCTACATGAAAAAGTAAATTTCTGAGAATAATCATAAATGCAGTGTTCCACTGGCAATGACTTAGATAGAAATGCAGTATTGACGCAGAGTAACTGAGGTTACAGAACTCTGGAAGAGTTTCTGTAGATAATAATATATCATTCTTTAAGCTTCTTTGCCTAAACATTCCATATTGAAGCTAAACTCTTAGGAGCATAAAAACCAAAATCCTTTCTCGATTCAGCTGATTTGGAATAATTCCTAAAGCAAGGCACAGAGGTCATAATTCCTCTGTCCTAGCAAAGACTGGATGAACATTGCAGGGATCAGTCCTTTAGCTAGAGCAACACAACACAGAGACAACATTGGAAAAGTAGATTATCTTTTGAGAAGACAAAAGAAAGAACCTGTTGGAAGAACAGCATTGCACCTCAAAGGAGAGTCTGATTAATTTTTTTTAGAAGTCAATTGCTTGTTGAGCAGTAGCAAGAATGAAGCCTGGTTTTTTATAACTTACATCTTCAGATTGAGATACATATCAGTTCTCTGACTTCTAAAAAGGTGCAAGTTCACACTAGTCTTTCACCTAGCAAAGGTATTAACCTGCCATAGTTTTCTACGCTGGTTTCCACAAGTCTTAGTGTCTTCAGGGTGGCCTGCAATTAATTTGGCCAACCTTTGCCAAAGGCTGCTGGGATGGAAGGTGCCCTGAAGAGAAAGTCATCATCTCCATTCACCCACCATCTCCAAAAGAAATGAGGCTTGATTTGTGGCCAGACTTTAAAAACGTGGTTGTGCAGGAAAACAGCAACTTTAAGATACTAAAATATTACAGGACAACTAAACTGTCAAAAGCTGCAAGACATCTGCAATGGGGTTTATTTTTTACCTATAGTTAAGAGTCAAGAATCAGACCCCAAAGACTCTAAGCTACTTTCAAGACAACTTGGTGTGCCAGTAACCCAACCCACTAACAGGAGGAAGAGCTCAATTATCTCTTGAAAGAGGCTCTCATGCTTTTCAATACAAGGCATAATAGAGTAGCCTGGGATCAATGACCACACAAATAACTGAATTTTGTATAGATATAAATGGATTCCCAGTATAAAGCACTGCTGGAGGTTTGAAAAGCCAGACATGAATATTTAAACAGGTTTTTAAAATTATGTAATGGGAAAAAGCAGCACAGAACAAATCTGGGGAATGTTAAGACTCCAAACTTTCCAGATAGTCCTCTCAAACTGTATAGACTGCTAATACAGGTAAGATAAAGAAAAAAATAGATTATTAAATGCATTAGAAGTGCACATAATAGAAGCAAGTATCAAACAAAAATGCATTTTTAGCTGAAGAAATTAGAGATGATGGGTTTTAACATGAATACATGATTACAGAGAAAGTATAAAGTATAACAGTAAGAGTCAAATGTCAAATGACTTAGATCAGATATAAAACTAAGGATCTTATTTTATTTTTTAAAAAAAAGAAGAAAATAGATATAAAATAGAAGCTAAGAAGTTAGAGGAGGCAAACTTATTAATAGACAAAAGAATATCACAGTATCTACATGTAAAACATTCCAGGTCATACTAGATTATTAAACTGTAGAACGGTGAAAGGAAATCCAAATCACTTTCACAAGCTACTTTTAAAAACTGGCATCAGAAATGTGGATAAACATAGCATTAGTTCATCATCAGTTATACAGAAGGTGGCAAACACCAAATCTGGAAATTATGGGAACTTCCCTAATGTAAAGTTAATGCCAACACCCTGTATATTAAAAACATACTTAGATGCAAAATTAGACACTGGAAAAACATAAAATGGTGAACTACAGACATTAACATTGATAATTTTGGATAAATTACCCTTTTAGAGTAGCTATAGTATTAACTTAGGAATGGATAAATTCTTTATGAAAGTCGTTCCTTTCCCTTGCCCAAGCAAACATAACAGTATTTGTACACAGAGGCAATACAACTGCATTTTAGTTAAGCACATGATACTTCCATCTGTCAATATCAGACATTGAGAATACCATAATTGCCTTTAAACTGTCCAAAGGACTTATTCACAGTGGAAAACATACACCAGAGAGGCTGGAAGTAACCATGCTACTTCTAATTTCTACAAAACGGGTTTGTCCTGTTCCTTGGCAACTGCACCATTAGCTACATTAAAAGCACGGACAATTTAGGACAATGGGTTAATGTTCCCTTTGTAAGATTTCCTTAATACATATTATTATCCTCAAGTATTATAACAGCATCAATAACAGTAATGCATTTGCTGTTAGGTTACATACATCCAAAGAAATCAAATTATGAATAGTGTAACTGTAACTCTTTTCTGGGCAGTCAGCTACTTTAGTAATTAAATATCTCTACATTTCATATATCTCATAGGGTCACACAGATGCTTTATTTTCTGCTGTCTCCTAACACAAAAAGACTTGTTACCGCTTTTCCACAGAACTTGCAGGAATAAAAAAATAAGCTTATTTTTTTAACAAATATTATAATTATTTGTTAATTAAATATAATTTCTAGCTAAATGCTGAAGTTTTAGCCACACTTGCTTTTTGTTTGTGCTGGATTTCCCCTGTTGAACCATCAAATGCAGTCATCTATATCTCTACTCCCTCACAGCATGAGTATTTTTAAAGCAGTAAATCAGTGTGTACTGCAGGATCAGGCAGCAGCAATAGAGAAAAAAATAATAGGAGGGCAAGGGTCATAATACTTTGCTCAGTGTTAAGAATGCTTTTAGATTTGGGGCCGAAAATAATTTTTTTTTTCAGAGAAATCCTGATTCTGCAAACCAGTATGACTATTTGGTTCTACATTTTTGATGTGCAAATCAAATAAATGCTATCTTTTCTTGCAAAGCTCCACCCTGTACACTCCAAACTGGTTGCTGCAACAGAGAGAAGTGTTCTATTGAAAAAGGCACCTGGAGCAACAGGAAGGTGAGGCAGATCATTAGCAGTCCCTCTGCCCGGAGGAAGGTCACTCTCATGTAGAGTTTTCTCCCTTCAAGCTCTTTTGTTCCTCATCTTCAGGAACATTACTCATACTGAAGTTGCAGCCATGTCTCTACACACATAGCATGATAACCAGGGGGAAGGAATGGTTACTTTACCTTCACAGGACAGGCCGTGAGAAGTGACTCCAGAGAGGCTCTCTCTGCACACGTTACAGAAGGTGGGTCGGGCATGGGAGCAGGCGTACCAGTTATGCATCCCTGAGAAATGTTCCACATTAAACTGTGCGGTCTAGTAAAGGAGAAGTTAAGACAAATTTGCAAGTACAGAACACAGCTACGGTGACTGACATTACGTATGGTTCCATATTACAGGGGACCATAGAGAAATGCTCATCAAAAGGATTTTCCAAAGGGTATTTAGCCTGCTCTCCCTCCAAATTCTAAACTGAAGTGTGATAATAAGCTCTCATTTTGGCAAGTTCTTAAGGTGAACTTAAGACATTAAGTTCACTCTGACATTAGACACACTTTTCACACTACTCCAGTTCTGTGTCCTGCTTGATCTGTTGAGCCAGAAGAGGCTGCAGAGAGAGGGATGTCAGCTTACCTCATAGTGTTCTCTGGACTGAACGGACTTCAGAGAGCTTATCCAGTCCTCCATTTCTTTTCTGTTCTCAGCACACAATATTAGCCTCCTAAATGGAGTGATTATCTGAAAAAGATAACACATCCTGATTAATCCAGATAGTAAATATCATGGCAGACTATGATATTTAATGTACTCTTCCCCGTGAGATGATGCAAAAGGATGACACGCCCTAAAAGGCAAGATCCTAAACAATAAAATATTACATTAAAAATATTTTCTTTAATATTTGTTGCACTACCAGCAACACAAGAGTTTGCTTTTCCTTGTACAGTTCCCAAGTTTCAAATCAAGTTTTGGTACAGGTCTCTGGAATCTACAATGACCATTACACCTTCTCAGCTCTTTGTCTAGGCATTGAGATTCAAATGCTCAAATGGCAGGCACTGAAACGCTGAAACAGCCATTCTGTAAATGACTATTTGACTAAGACTGCAATCCTATTTCATAACTGCATCATAGCAACTGCAAGGTCCATTCCAATTACTAGAGATAAAAACATATCAAAACCAAATGCCTGGAAGTCTTAAACAACCACAAAAGCTGTCATCATATTTCACTATCTTGTATACTGATAATATATTTACAAAAATTTATACACACAAAAATTTAAAACAGCACTTTTTATATCCAACTATATCAACTCAGTATAAGAACACACACAAATCTTTATAAAAAGGCACAGAGAACAAAAGCAAACAGTTGAAATAATATCCTACTAGGAGAATTGAATTAATTCCTGGAACAAGTTGATGCTGGGAATTTTTCAGTGGTCTAGAGTTGGATTCTAGAAATCTGAAAATACTGTACCAAGGAGGTTCAGAGTACAAGCTGCTCTCCCCTCTCTCTAAACAGAAAAATAATCAAAATAACAGGAAGGCAGCAGAAACTATCAGCTAACTCCCACTGAAATTATTTTGAGCACTGCATTAAAATAGCCAAAGCAGTTACTTACATGGCAAAGAATTTAAAACAAGTACAAGAAAATAAGGAATGTTATTTGTTTTGTTATAGAAAGTCTGAAAAATAAAATTAAATTCTTTATCAGTATTATGCATTAATCTATTGCCTAGTATGTACCACCAACACTTGCAAATCAAATAAAACAGAGAAAGGACCACCAAAAAATGGTAATTCTCAGTATTCTTTAAATGCTACAAGCTAGACATTACAACATATACACAATATTAGTAAACATTTATCTACAGCTTCAGTTACTTACCCAGTCCCTGCCGTAAATTGTCTCTAGCCTTGATTTGTCCTATCCACTCCTTCATTAAATTGAGCTGCACTTTAACATATCTCAGAGGCGACGTAACTGAAGTGCAGCAGGCTGCAAGTCACATGGAGGGGAGGCAAAAACCCTTTGGGCCTGCCTTTTTTTTTTTTTTAATGTACTCACTTCACGTGGAAGGGAATAGTTTCTTTGTTTTCTGTTTCCTTCAATCTTGCTTAAGCTATTTAATAAGGTTTATTAGTAGATTTCCATGGCTTTTCCTAAAGAACAGTTTATGCAAAGAGCAATGCTTCTCTCATTAGTTTGGAGCAAAACAGACGCTTTATTACTTCAAAATGTTTTTCTAGGCCAGGTCATCCAATGAAGCCAAGAAAAGTCATTAAATCATAATATAACCCTGGCTCCAACAACAATCAGCATTCTGCTGAAATTTCCAGGTTTCAGTGGACACAGAAATCTTATTTGGGCAAATACAAGCCACAGATTATTTCCTATTATATAGCATGAGATTATAGTACAGATTAAATACTGATAAATCCACCTAAGACTTGGCACATTATGTCCATCCTCCTGCCATAGTTATTACTGATTCTAACCAGTAACCACATGTTGTGAAATGCCATTAAGCAACAACAGCTGCATATACTGCTGAAAACTCCTGACTAGTCTTGATCTTTTCAAGTAATACTTAGATATATATTACTCCTGTCTTCAAAAGTACTGGTCACAATCCAATGCGCATCCCTCTGCCCTTCCCCACTCTGAAATGTATGCCCTGGTTCAGTTGCTCACACCTAGTTACCCAGTGCCAATGAAGACACCCTTTGGTATCAAAAGTTTTGGCAGGGGAGGGGTAAGTATGACAGAGGACCAGAACAGTAGCTATAAATAACCAAGGTGGGACATCAAACTTCCTTTCAAAATGCCCTGCACACCCATTTATTGGCAATCGAATCACATCACCAAACACTACTAACCAATGCATGTAAACACACCAGAAATTCATATATTCCAGCTTCTTATTACAGAGTGCAAAAAACTTAATAAAGTTCACAGCATTGCAGCAGTCTAACAGCTCAATAGGATACTGTCAATCATATGAATATAGGATCAATTATTACTGCTACAAAAATAAAGTGGTAAGTCGGAAGACGTACATATTTGTAAATACAATTAAACTACATATTCTCTTTGATTTATATATTTGTGACAATGAACTCCAAGATGGTACATAGTAACATGAAAAAAGACAAAATGCATTATATGCAAGAAGTATCAACAATGCTTGAAATTTTAAAAATAAAATAAAATAAAATAGGAACCAAGAAGCCTGTTTAGCTTCTCATCTATTTCAGTCTACAAAATCATGGAGAAAATGTACTCTCATTACTTTTTAGATATTTCATGTACCATAAGAACTCAGGAAGCCAAGGAAACCATTAGCAAACAACAAGTGTTTTTCCCTAAATACAAAGAATTCTTTAAACTTGAAAAGTATTCCCAAAGGATGCTGAGGAGATGAAAAGTAAAAATGCCCAAAAAGGCATTTGGAAAATTCATCACAAATAAATGCATCATATACTATAGAAGACAGTATCTGACATCTTCAATTTATCAGGTCTTCAAAAGTCCAACAATGAGTCAATGTTGGGAAGTGACTCAGGGGTAAGAATCACTGTATATGCCCTGCTGTTTCTATTTCATTCTTTAGTATCTGCTACTATTATTATTATTATACTTTGATTCAACTTTTATGAGCTTTACACTAACTCAGTACAGCTTTTCTTGTTTATCCTAAATTGAGATTGACTTCCTAAAACTTCTTATTTGCATTTAAACAGATGGCATGCTTTCTTCTGAATGCTTACACAATGCTATGATTAACTATGTGGGATGTTTGAAGTTCATTCACAATAGACAACTGAACCTGTATACAGACATAATCAAAATTAAAACAATTTTCCTGCCATGTAAATTTGAATTTAACTCGTAATACTCTCTCATTCCATGTATTCATATTCAGTCCTGTATATTCTCTTCTACTGACCCAAGTCAGCACCTTTTCTTCAATTACATATTACCTTTTTGTTCTTCATTGCTCCAAATATGCCTATTTGTATATTGCTCAGATTATGCTGAACTCTCAACAGAAAGGAAGGGGAGGGAGGGAGGGAGGGAGGGAGGGAGGGAGGGAGGGAGGGAGGGAGGGAGGGAGGGAGGGAGGGAGGGAGGGAGGGAGGGAGGGAGGGAGGGAGGGAGGGAGGGAGGGAGGGAGGGAGGGAGGGAGGGAGGGAGGGAGGGAGGGAGGGAGGGAGGGAGGGAGGGAGGGAGGAGGGAAAAGCTCTATAACACAATGCAAAGGAAGTGTTACAGGAACCACTGGGAGACCACTGAGGTAACGCAAAAATAAGAACACTCTTACGTCTTGAAGGAACTCAGGTGCCAACAGTTCACATGCTGACAAAGCAAGAGACAAATCACAAAAGATTAAGACAGTCAGAAGGTCTTAAAAAATAAATAAGATTACCTTCCTTTGAAACTTTTCACCATTGTCAAGCAGCCAAGAAGTCACTGCTGATTTTGGAAAAGACAATTACCAAGAGCAGACACTGCAGTATATTGGAAAGTAATAAAATAGAGGTAGTTGGAATAAAAGACACCTTTAATGCAGTGGGCATTGGGAAGAGTGAGCATATACAGTCTTAGAAGTTGAAGACAACCAACACAAACCCTAAAAAATCCCAGGAAATAAACAATGTCTGAATGGGAAGTAAAACTACCCATTACTGCAATAATGTTCTTGTTCTGTTTAGAAAAGTAGGGGGATTTTTTTTAATGGGGAATGAGGGAGAGAACAAGAGATCACTGTTCACTCTGCTACCACATAGGTCTTGCCTTAAATTGGGATTTTCACACAAACACTACGATAATTTGGCTTCTTAAAATATATATATGTATGCATATATATATGTACATACACATCTTGAAATTACTTGGATGACATTTCTACAGTCAAGTTTGGGACCACTACTACTTTTCTTTCAGACAACACTTACTAGGAGCAAGCTTAACATCTTGAAAGGAAATAAAACTGTCATCAAATTCAAAGTAAATTTGAAAGTAGTTTCTTCTTTAAGTGGGCATAACCTAACCAGTAACATTCTACATGCCTTCAGCCCAGTGGGTTTAGACTTACAATCTATAAAATAAAATCACAGAGCGTTTGATTAAAGCCTATTGCCTAATTTTTATTCTATTTATTTTACTATCAGCAATATATAAGAAAATACAGTTCCCAAAGCATGTTAGCTCCAGTTCCGGCTTCTTTTACTAATTCGAAATGAAGACACAGTGTTTGCTAATCAAGAGAACAGTGGTCTATACCTAAGTAGCTACAAAGCAGCTACTGTAAAGCATTCTGTTTCCTGCAACATGATATTTGCATTAAGGCACCTTCTGCCACTCTGAACTATTATCAGACATTACACTAATAGCACTTTGTATAGCTGATCTTGAATTAAATTACTAATGTAGAAATGTCACATAGAATCTGAAGGAGCTGGGGAAATGGTTTTCCTGTTCTCTGGGCAGATATTTTTAAAATATCTTTCTGGAAATAATGAAGAGAGGATGATACAGAGAGAGCACCCCAACTCTCTTCTTAGGGACTATATTCAATGTCTGGGACAGGAGTGTAACATTAAATGCTTCCTAACTTCTCTGTGCTTACAGATGTTGGCAAGTCAATAAGGCAAATACCAGGATAACATGCTCTGCCTCCCTTCCTTTTCCATTCCCCTTTTCTCCATTCCCCTGTTCTTGTGCAGGTGAGTCTGTATGAGTGTGGCAGGTGAAGGCACCTCCACCAATGGTAGAAGTGGACTGCTGGGGTCATTGATGCTCCCACACCTTCCAGAACTTGTCTGCAAAAATCACAGTGGTAACAGCTGGACATCTTTCTAGATTATTCATAATTTCTTGGTTTCTGTATACTAAATAAATTATAACAGCACTGTCACTGTCAAAGGTATTGTTAGCTGGTGCTTTATGGTGAATTGTCACTGTTATTATTCATGATGAGTCAAGCCAGGCTAAAGTATAAATTACAAAGGCAAGGGAGGAGTTAAAAGCAAGACGGGTAATAAATGGCTATTACATTTGCTTCAGTACAATGCAGAATTTATAATCAGAACAATTAGCTCTGTCTTCTCCACTAAAATGTTGCTTCCCTCTTTTTCCTGGCCTTCTCCTATTTCACTGTTCCTAAGCTCACAAATATTGATGTAATGTGTGGTTTTGGTTCCCACAGTAAAAACTCTTAGGAGGAAAAAGAAAAGGCTTAGTCCCACACAGTATCTCTTGCAACAATACAACATTAGAAAAAGTGAGCTTAGCTAAAAGACAGTACAAAAATAGTTACATCATTGAAAAAGGTAAAGGGACTTCATTCTGCAGTAGAATCCAGCCTGGGTAATTTAGGTGGCTTATCTTACACCATACTGAGCAAAAATGAAGGAGCATTGCCTAGAATATAATCAGGCACATGGACAAGAAAGCAGTTGGGAATAGTCAGGATGGGTTCATTCACCAAGGGGAAGGCATATTTTTTCAACCTGTGATGAAACGACTAACCTGGTAGATGAGGAGACAAAGGTGGATATCGTTCACCTTGCCTTCAGTAAGGCTTTCAGCACTATCCCCTAAGACCCTCCTAGAGAAGCTGATGAAGTATAGGCTGGATGAGCAGACTGTGAGGTGTGCTGAAAACTGGTTGCATGGCCAGGCCCAAAGGATGGTGACCAGCAGCACAGAGCATGGCTGGAGGCCAGGAATTAGCAGAGTACCTCATGGGACAACACTGGGACCAGGCCTGTTTAACATCTTCACTACTGATCTGGATGATGCGGCAGACTGTATCCTCTGCAGGTTTACTGATGACAGAAAACTGGGAAGGGGTGGCTGATACACTCAAGGGTCACACTGCCATCCAGAGGGACTTCAACAGGCTAGAGAATGAGCTGGCAGTAACTCATTAGGTTCAACAACATGTCCCAAGTCCTGCACCTGGGAAGGAACAACCCCAGGCATCAATGCACCCTAGGGGCCACCCAGCTGGAAAGCAACTTGGCAGAAAAGGACCTGGGGTACTGTTGCACAACAAATGGAGCATAAACAAGCAACATACCCTTGCAGCAAAATAGGCCAGGGATATCCTAAGATGCTGGTCCAGGGAGTGAACCTTCCCCTCTACTCAGCCCTGGTGAGGCCTCACCTGGAGTACTGTGTCCAGTTCTGGGCTGCTCAGGACAAGAGATACATGGACATACTGCAGACATTCCAGTGAAGGGACTGGAGTATGGGATATGTGAGGAGAGCCAGAGGGACCTACAACTGTTTAGCCTGGAGAAGGTTCAGGGGTATCTTATATATGTAAACTCCTGAAAGGAGATGCAGAGAGGACAGAACCAGGCTCTTTCCAGTGGTGCCCAGTGAAAAGCTAGGAGGTAATGGGCACAAACTGAGACATGAGAGGCTCTCTGTGAATATCAGGAAACAATGTTTTACAGTGAGGGTGACTGAGCACTGGCACTGTTTGCTCAAGGCATTTGTGAAGTCTCCAACCTTGGAGATACTAAAAAGCCACCTAGACACAGCCTTGACTATGTAGTCCTGCTTCAGCAAAGGGGGTGGACCAGATGGCCTTCAGAGGCCACTTCCAACCCACAAATCACTTCATGATTCTGTGAAAACAGAATCCAGGTAAATCAAGTCATCCAGTTACATGTCCAGCCTTGAACTGCAAAAGTATCCAGCAAAGATCACTTTGTCAGAAATCCAGTTCCACAAATCAACCTCATATATTCAATTTCAACCAACTGCTAACAGAAAAACCTTTTTCCTGCAGAAGTCCAACTTTATAAAGAGACAATTATAAGAAGCAGGGTAGGAAAGTTCCATGGATTTGGACCAAAGAATTGGAAATTTATTTTAAATCAGCATTTAAATACAGCAAAACCAATAAACCATTCTTGTAAATGTAAACTGGAAACTGCTATATATAGTTAGTTCAAGGCCTGCATGTTTCTTTAAAGTCCTTACATAAAGACTTCTTCAGCATGTTAGTTTCACACTGCTGTGCCCTTAGCTTTGGTTTCACCAGCTCACTACACATCTATCAGATGGGATGACTTCTCAGCTTTAGGGAAAACATGTAGTTATATATTTAATGGCACTAGGTGCAAATTTATACAAAACAAACCAGCAAAGGATGATTTTTTTCCCTGTCTGTAATAACAGATTCCTGTTTAAACATCGTTCAGCTGCCTAAAGCCAGGGATACTTGTTCACAAGAAACAGGAAATTTTTTCAAAGTTTACACCAGTGACTTTATTTATAAAATTATCTGGTAAACAGGAACTGCAGTGAGGGATACTATCTGAGGTTTATCCAGGTATTTTAACCACTTTTAAAGCATGCATAGAAAGAAATGTCAGGGAATAGGTTATGGGTAAAAGTGCAGGAAGAATGAAATCTGGCTTATACTTCACACATACAAAATGCTTCACCAGTGAAAAATGTAAATTTTCTGCAAGCTATTTTTGAAAAATTTCTGCCAAGCATGAAATGTGTGGAAAACAAGCTCCAGGCAAATGCAACTTAAATCCAAATATACAATATAGACCACAATTGGCACATTTTTAAGTATCTCCTTTTTTCTCTCTGAAAAGTGTTCAGCTTCCTTGTAACAGATCAATCTCAAGCAACTTATCTATGGATTTTTAGCATCACAGCTGAAATGTTTTATTGCTTTTTCATAATGAAACTTAAAGCTTCAACATCTCCAGACACTCTAGGGAAAGGGACAGTGCATCAAGTCAGAGATAAGGCGCTTAGAACTTGGAAAGAGCTCTCAGCTTCGTTACATTTTTTTTGACACTGTCAGAGGATGGGAGGGGAAGGGGAGGGGAAATGAGCAAGTGCTAAATGGAAGAAAAAACCCTAAATGCATCACAAGTGCACACTAATTGCTTTTGTCTAATTTTTCTTCTCCTAAGCATATTAATTTGCTATTTCAGTTTTTGTCTTACTTCTAAACTGCCTGAATATAGAAAAAAAAATCCCAACCCTGAGTAGAAAATTGAACAAAATGGAATCCAAAGCACTTCCCCTCTCTTTCTGTGGTTTGGGTGTTGCTCAGGCTGGGAGCATCAAAAAGCCTACATCACTTAGAGGCTAATCACCATCTGTATGAAACAGCAGATAGTTCACAACCAGGGAAAAGGCAAATCCATTCCAAGAGTCAGCTATTGGCGCAAAGCTGAGTCATGCTGGTAAAGCCAGCAGAGGTACTTGAGCCATTTCCAGACATGTTGTACCTCCTGGAGACAAGAAGAGGCCCCAGCACCTTTGCAGATGTTACTGCAGGATCTGTCAGCCCTGCTCTACAGTGCCAACAGGGCATGGGGAACATCTGGATGTGCCATTACCCCATCTTTAAACAGTGCCATGCACTGACCCTTCTGATAATCCCAAGGGCAAAATTTAAAATATGGTGCCTCTGAGACTAGGATTTAGCTCACCAGAAGACAGTACTTAAAGCAGTCTTCTTCAAATGTGTCTCAACTCCCAGCATCATCAGTATATACTGTTAACATCAACACACAACTGGAATGCACAGGAAATTTCAAAACATACCCAACCCAGGAGATTATTGCAGATCTAAAAGATAAAAACCAGAAACATTTTTCCAAACACAAACCCATTCCTTGCATGTCCCTGTGGTTTATTAAAGGGAGAAGTCAAGCAAGAGTGTCTCCCTTCAAGGGAACATCAACACAGACTATATATAGACATTTACTCAAAATAGATTTTTACAAAGAAAAAAAAAATATGGATAGCAGTGCTCCAGAGTATTCTTACAGAGCAAACCAGAAAGATTAATCGATCCAGGCTACAAACAAGGCAATGTTTGCTTAGCAATAGCTGAAATCAAGGGAGTTTACATCAAGTTTGGAACTTCGAGGGCTGACTGCAGAATCTTAGGAGCCTGCCAACAGAGGAGTAGCAAGATGACTTCACCAAACTAAAGAAGTAAGAAAGTGAAAGAAAAGCAGCAGAAAGACCAGAGAAGAGAAAGACCTGTGTACCTTCAGGTGAGCAGCCCTTTGGAAGAAACCAAACCAGACTGAGATAGAAGAGCATCTGAAAGAGGCCTGAGGCTATCAGGAAAGAAACTATCTCCTGATGTCCACTGAGATGCAACTGCAATAAATTAGATTCTGTAAACATGCAGGACAGCAGCAGAGGAATACCTCCACTAGAATCCATAAGCTTTCTGCACTTAAATAAAGCTCAAGAGCCTGAACTCTGGGCAAATCAAGTCAGTAATAAAATTGATGTGAGCTTATTTGAATTTAAAAAAGAAAAAAAAAAGTTTTAGGATAATTATTCCCAGCTTTAGGAATATCTCTCTTTGTCTCTTAATATTTGAAAAGACAGAATATGTGCCCAAACCCAAAGACGAAAGGTTTTAAACTTCTTGGGAAAAGGCTTGTCTTCTTTCTTCCTGATGTGGTTTAGGGGAGGTTAAGCAATTCACACATTCCGTGAAGTTTTTGCAGTCCCTCAACAACAACTCTGAAAATATCTCAGTAGCAAGAAAGAAGCAAAATATGTCTAAGTCCAGAGAAATTAATGCTATCTGTGAAACGCATAACAAAACTCTGGCAACACTGCCAGAGTGTTGCCAACCCTCTGTCTCCCAAGCCCAGGGAGAATATTAGAAGTTAATTCTCTAAAATCAGTTAGAAGTAGCTAATCTCCATGATGCAAACAAAGCTGACTGATGTCAGAAGCAACAGGACTGAAATGAAGTGCTAAGAACAATCTGCCTTTCAGGACTGGTTGCAATATTCAACTTGAAATCTTGACAAATCAGAAGAATTGGGCTTCCAGTATAACTGGGTCACCTCCCATTTAAAACAGCAGCTGCACAGGAGGATTCAAAGATGAAAAGAATTACTTTATCCTTTAAGCTGGTTCCACATAAGTCATATGCCAATAAACTTTACATCCCCAACCTAGACATAGGATATGCTACATTCAGAAATATGGATAGGAAATAAGGTAATCAATGGTCTGTAAGAAAACAATAGAAACTAGAAGAAGACAATATAAATTTTAACTACACTTGAAGCACAGTTGCTCCAATAGAATATTTCGTTTCACTAACCTATCGAAAAACCCTAATCGTCTAAAAATAATATATCCAAGGATAATCAGCATATATAAATATTTTGGTTTTTCAAAATCTATCAAAATTTACAGAATACCAAGAAAACCATAGACAGCTGCAAAAACTTTTTGTTGTTGTTTAAAACATATTAAGCTGAATTCCCTGCTTTTCAGTCCAAGTGAACTCATACGTCTGACCAAAAAAAGGGGAAATCGGAGAAAAAAAAATTTTTGCAACAAAGTTACATTCAGGGACTACGTTTAATGAAATGCCATTCATTTTGTTTGGGTCTTTTTTAGTATAAAAAGAAAAAATACATTAAAAAATTAACCCATTAAGGGATTAATTCATTAAAGGAATTAAATTGAACAACATCAAGTACTTCTGTTCAGGAAAGTTAAAAAATCAGGCTGATCCATAATCATGTTTAATTCAGTCATTGAACTGAAAAGACCAATTATTAAACTGAAAAGACCATCATGCAATGAGATTAAAAGCTAAGAGATTTTAAAAAGAAGGAATAAAAAGAATTTTTAATATGAAAAAATATTAATAGATAATAAGCAGCTTATTATTCTCCAACAAAATTTTGTGGCATGATTCTTAAACTGTAAGAGAAGTGTAAAGAAGCAATACAGGAATACTTGCAGACAGCACAAAATTTTGATTACTTAGTTCCCCCTCTTGATCTCCAAGCCACTTCAAAGCGAGCCAAGCAATGTATTAAGTAGAGAGTACAGTGACTTGAAAAATTTCAGCATTAGTAAAAACAAAGAAATACACACCACAGAAGCAGAGATTAAATATTTATGAGTTACAGACAGCTCCAAATTAACAGAAGAAGGATCTTAGTACCAAAATACGGGACACAAAAATTCACACTATGCCACTGCAGAAAACAGACAAATCTTGGGATCCATAAGGAATGTTACTGAGCATTAATTTATAAAATAATCCCAGATGTCTGTGACTTGGGCTTCCTTGAGTGTCAAGCATGTAACATCACTTACAAGATGATGCTGCAGAGTAACAATCAGGAGAACAGCAAGAATAGGTAAGAGTATAGAAGAATGTTGACAAATATTATTTACCTTGGAAAATAGTTAAATCAAATGAAGGTAATAAAAAATATAAAATATAAAACTGAAATAGTTTATACGTTTCTACTGCCTTTGCATCATAACACCAGGTGAGAAAACTTTATTAAAGCCCAGCACTTTAAATGTTCTCCATGGAAGTATTTTTTCACAGAATAAATAATCAGGACTCTATGGTCTATATGGTCTGAAGCATTGCTAAAACCAATACATCAGCAAAAATGTACTATGTTAGACATTTCTGCAAGCATATCCAAAATCCTAGTAATCAGCGTTATTAGCTGGAACATAAAGTCTCCTTTCCAGCCAGTCTCTAATTACTAAAAATCACAGTAGGCTTTCCAGGATAGCAGATCTGCCTACTGCAGCTTCCTCCCCCTCAAGATGACAATTTTCAGAAGATGAATATTAACAAAAAGCACTTGATTCAGCACCTGATTCAGAAAGCTGAAAGCAAGGGCCTACATTTTAGGTGTCCTGGATGACAAAACTGCTATTGTAGCTAAGGGAGAATTAGTCAATAAATCATTGGAGTCTAAACTGAATTGAGCAATTACAGAAATCTGCTTTGAAGACCTATTAATTTTCTTTTAGATACCAAAATTTAGGGGCCTATAAACCCATCATCAAGTCCCACCCAGAAGTTAGAACAAGTTGAATCCCTATCCTGAGTATCACATAGTATGTTAACTCTCATATTCCTGGAGGGGACCCTCCAGAATGACAGAGAAATTATTTCCTCTGTTACTCTTAGATGCAATTAAATAAAGCCAGCTATACAAAGTAGTGCCTCAAAACCAGTATTTTATCGTATTATTATTTTCCATCACATTTACTGTCAAAAAAACCCATAACTGAATTAAGAGTTTCAAACAAAAGTTTGGATGGATTAAAATACAGGTGCTGCCACATGAAGCCTGTGCATTTAACATGAGACTTTTAAGACAGATTTATAGTAGCCCAGAGCATTTTATATAACCATGTGGCTCAACTACTGAGGGCCAGCATGCTTAACATCTACAGATTTTTTTCCTCAGCAACATGCATCAGTTCTTCAGCCTCAAAAGCAAGGCAGAGGCAAAAAACTTAAGCCCAAATTTCACCAAAGATAGTTTCGTTTTAAATCACAATCCATAATCACCTCTGTTGCCCTGAGGAACATTGTCTGAATATGCCTGTTCAAGAATCCTTTTAGTATTTTAAAATCCCTTCCCTTATACCTGTTAGAACAAAAGCACACCACCACTGCTCTGCAAGCCCACACCTGCACACCAGAGAACACTTCAGCCCCATTCGGTCTCAAATCTTGTTTTAAGAACAATAAAGAGGATTTGTCTAAATGCACTCAAGGTACCAACAAGCCTACTTGCATCCCTGCAAACCAAAATGCACAAGGAATTACAGCTCTCAGCAGAACTGGTCACTGCCCCATCTGCTTCTGTGCAATGAGGGTGGGAGACTGATTCATCCCAGGAGCCTCCCCAAAGGGGTAACATGCTGAGCAGCTACACTCCTCTGGCTGTGCTGAGCCAACATAAACCAGCCCCCGAGGCAGAAGCAAAGTTCTGGGGGAAAACAGAGTACCCAATATCACTAGGAGGACTCAGCACTCACCCACGCCACTGAACTGGTTTGCTCAGGGGGCTGAGCAAACGCCCCCTGGGTTCCTGATGTGGCTGATGGAGATGGTGATGCAAATCTCTCACTGGCTGCTGGAATCTCTTCTCTCTCTTCCCATAGACGTGGGACACTAGTACCTAACAAGGCAGTTGGAAGAACCCAGCCTTGAGTGTCTTATGTAAAGGCTCTGAAGTCAATGGACACCTTTCCTTCTAGGTTACCTATTAACCTCTAGGTAAGGATGCTCAGAACTACAAAACAATTATAAACTCTTAAAAGGCAAGGTTGTACACTAGAAACTAATTGCTAGAAGTCAGTTGATTGTTCACTGAAAGGTAGATCATCAGCAACAAGGAAAAAAATGAAACAAATTAGCTGATTAAAGTCTATGAGCTCTGTGTTTTAATTAACAGATGTTATGTACCTCAAATTTTCCTTTAACCTCAACTTGTTTGCAGAGAGATAGCAAAAGTAATTCTGGTGAACAAACAGTGGTATTTAGTTACATAAAATATTCTGCAAGCTTGTGCATTACAAATAAACTCAACCTTAAATTTGTGTGTTATGACTAATTTTAGGACTTGAGTTTTATCCAAAATAAGAGCATGGAAAAACTTGACACACACACCTCTGCCTTCAAACAGACAAACTAGAAAGGGCAAAAGAAGGCAAAACAGTAATTTCTACAAGCTGGGAGTGGGAAATTGAGGGGACAGGGTGGGATCTAAGTGAAATGACAAAATTATTTTCAAACAAAAAATTAAAATATTTTTAAATATAAATTTGTAAAGGTGTGTTTTCCTGGAAAATTTGTCCTTTGGTGTATATTCCATCCACATCAGTTTGTGTTAAAAATATTATCTACTGGGACAAAGAAACAAGAGGAGTACATTAACTAGAGAAGGCTAAAGTTAAGGATTTAATTTTTGCTTTTTTTAACAAAGAGAATGCTAACAGATCACTTAGAACATAAATAAAAAGACCAGTAATTTTAAGAAAGGCAGAATCACCTTTTTAAGATGGAAGAAGATAAAAAGGCAAAAAGAAAAGTTTCTTTTTATTTATAAGGAGTATTGCTGGAGAGCTAACCACCCACTCCACTCCCAGCCCCTGAGTCCAAGCCAGTGCAGACGAGGTCAGAGATGTCTCACTTCACAGAGCTGTGTTGCTGGGAGACCGGGTTAGGCAAACACAAAGAAAGAAGTCAAAAGATTAAGCAAGATGACGACTATTACCATATTTCACAGTCAAATCAGACGACTCTTCAATCCAGGAGAACTTTACATCCAAATAATTTTTCAAAATGAATTTAAGGACTCCTTAGAGAAAACACTGTTTGCCCTAAAGTACCTAGGACATGAAAATAAACAGTATCTCTGAAGCTGTTAAAGCTGTAGCCAGAGATTTCTTTTTTCACTACTGTCTTCCCTGGAAGTCTTGATACCAGAAGCAAAACATGATTTTGGTGAAGAATGAGATGCTGAATGGGCCTAAAGGATTACAAAGGATACCAAAACACCAAGTATTGAACAAGGGGGGAGGGGGGGGGGGGGGCAGGGGGGAACAAACCCCCCCAAAAAAATCCCACTTTTCTGAAGAAGCAGAACTTTTAGGCAACGGAAAGAACCTTTCCAAAAGACAGGCTAGTACCTTACACAGCCACCACCTCACCTGAGACTTTCTGTCAAAGTAGTTTTTTTAACTGCATTCTTAGTCAGTAAAGCAGCTTAGACTGACACAACGCACTGGGCTGTCAATGCCAACATGAGCACATCTTTGAAATGCTCTGACTGCTTCAGCAGCTGCCTGGGAGGTACCACAGCAAAGAGAAAATATGAACCTCTCATGAGGCTTGCATTTGACTGCTTTGGAGAAGGAAGACTGGTAATATGAACTAATATTGGTCACCTGGGGAATTAAAAATGTTTGGAAAATCAAAAATTAACCTTTTAATAGAGATATGCAGTTAAGGAATGTCTCTAGAAGAAGAAGCCATTACAGTTAGTGGAACATCTTAAGATATCCTTCAAAAGGACAACTTCACCAATGGTATTCCTCATAACCAACTCATGTTCAAATCTTTTTTTTCCAAAGGCTAAGAATCAGCAGAGGAACTGTGTCAGACATTATCACTTAGTTCTAACAGACAGCTGAACAATAAATGAAGGATCATTTGTGTAAAAAACACCCGTGAACTCAGAGAAAGAGTCCAGTATTATTATACAGAACAGTACTCTATGTTCTTACAGCAGCATCAGAATCAAGGTACAACTGTAGGGACAGCTTTTCCATGTGTCTTAAAAACGTATATAGGTATGATTGGCAGTGAAAAAAGTAAAACACATTTCAATATAGGAAGAAACCAAAAATGTTAAGAAAATTAAAACAAAAACACAATTACATTTGATTTAATTCAGCATGTCACCTCAAAGAGAAACTATAGCACAAACCCATAATAAGCACTAAGTACTGAATCTTGTGTTTTTGAGGCCTTCTATCATCATCTTTTGAAACAACTGTCATCTCATATTTCTGCTCACTGAAATAAAATGCTGTATAGCTGACGTGGTATTGTTCTCATACATTAAAGCATTTCCAAAAAAAGACATTTTATTTCCAAACAGAGGAAAATAAGCAACTGAGAAGATCCTTGATTTTCTTAGTAACAGTCTATCCACAGCCTTCAAAAACAGTGTTAAAATTGTTCCATACCGTGAAGCTGTTGTTGACATTTTTTGTGCTTGATTCAGCTACACTGGCATCTGACAGGTCAACTTCATCAAATATTAGAGACTGTGAAGGGAAAAGAACATAGAAGCATTAAATTAAGTCTGGGCCCACTTTCAGCTATGCTTACAAAATGTGCTTTAATTTCATTGCATCTATTCCAATTAGAAAATAAAAATAGAAAATAAAAGTAGCGAAAAAAATAGAACACACTGATGATGTGATAAAATTTCATAATTGGCCCTAAACACAGTCCTACTTGCTATTCTAAATGGTACATGAGAGCATAAAAAAGGGCTCAATAATCATATTGCTTTAAAATCTCTTTTAAAAGAAGGGGTTTTTTTTACATGAAGCTTTAGAGTGTCGACTGTGCAGCATAAATGCAGTGTCAGAGGAAAGAGATTCACACACAGTAAAATGTAAATTAATTATTTAATTTTAGGATGGAAGCCTAAAGTCACATAGGAAGCTATGATATAGTATCCATATGAGAAGATGCATCTCAAAGGGCTGAACTGATCCCCTCTACTCCTTTGTCTGATATTCAAACACGAGAAATTTATGTCTACTCTAAACACTCCAGCCTCTGGAAAAGGATCAATTAGGTTTTGTTATGCTAATGATGGGTTTTGTAACACAGAAGAGCAGTCCAACAAAAATGTCTGTTTTTTTAGCCCTAACATGTTTTTCTTCTTCCATGCCACAGGGAGGAGAATCAATACTGGGGGAGTTTCAGCATGTCTGGATTCAGCATGCCTTTGAGTATCAGCACAATTGCCTGCTCGTATCTTCTTTTCTCATCTTTATCATAGAATCACAGAATGTTTTTAGTTGGAAGGGACCTTAAAGATCATACCTCCAAACCCCCTGCCATGGTCCAGGTAGCTCAAAGGCCCACCCAACCTGGCCTTGAACATTTCCAGGGACAGGGCATCCACAGTTTCTCTGAGCAGCCTGTGCCAGGGTCTCACCACCCCTACAGTAAAGAGCATCTTTCTGCCTAATATCCAGATATGGATATTATGGCTCCTCTTTCGGTTTAAAGCCATTCCCCATTGTCCTATGACCATGTGCCCTTGTAAAAAGTCCCCCTCCAGCTCCATTTTACCTCTTCTAGGTACTAGAAGGCTGCTACAAGGTCCCAGATCTGTCAGTCTGTCTTCATAAGAGAGGTGCTCCAGCCCTCTGCTCATCTTTGGGTCTCTCCTCTGGACATGCTACAACAGTTCCATGGTTCCCAAGACAGCAAGGGCACAGACCTCTTGGAGCGAGACCAACAGAGACCCAAAATATTCCATACTCCTCATCTAACATGGTAGGCTCACATTTTCAAAACATCTCAGCATCGTACTGTGATTTGAGGTTGCCTTTCTCAGAGCTCTTATCTGCCATGCTTATCTTTTATATAAACTGCTCGTGGTCTCACCGATTGCTGAGAGGTTTGACAACAGAGCTCCTGCAGAGCTGGGCTCCCTGAAGCAATGGTGCTTTTCTTGATTCATTATAGCTACACAACAGTGCACCGAGAAGCTGCAGTCCTACAGTCCCACAAGGAGACATCTCTATGCCTTTACTTAGAGTTTTGTTGAGAAAACAAGGCTATAGAAGATGATGGAGACATGAAGCACCTCACCTACAGCTCCTATGAGATGCTGCAACCCCACAGGGTAAAGGAGAGTAACACCCACAGCTATGAAACAGCACAATCTGAGTCAGTCAAAATGCTCTTGGCCTCAGCCTTGGGAGGGAGGAAGGAAATGCCTTTCAAAGAGAAGATAAGTATTCCCCTCTGCCCACCCCCAATTCTCCCACCAAAAAAATTCAATAGATGGGAAACAGCTTTTTCCCTTATATATCAGTTTTGGCAGAAAATCAGCCTATCTTGATTTCACATAAATATTTCTATGGGTATCAGAGCAGAAGAGTTTTAATAGAATGCAGCCTTAGTGATAACTTTTAAGCATTATCCAGTTATTACTTTTTTGACTATCTGAGAGCCACAAAAAACCCCACAACTCCTTAAAATGACTTTATTATTTGTCTGAATAGACAAAAAGGTTAAAATAACTGTGATAAACTTCATACGAAAAAAATCAGGAGATATTACCAATCTCTCTTAAAGCTAATTTAACCCATTATATCCTATATACAGCAGTTTTTACATAAAACATCTGTGAACTAATAATTTAATTATTATTATTAAACTGATTAAATGTATTAAACTTGTAAACCTAAACAAAAATGAAGTTACAAGTAAATGGCATTAGACACTAGTAGCATAGAATTACCTTTGAATCCTTAGCATAGTAAAGGGTACGACCTCGAAGTTTGAAATAGCGCTTTTTCCACCTCTGAAAAGAGCTGGTTTGCTTCAGTAGTAATCCTTCTTTTATACTTGTCTGAAAAATATTAAAATATAGAAACATGTAGAAACAGCTGCACATATAAAGTTATGATTTTTTAAATTTATGTTACACCTCAATATAACTGTGAATTTAAACTTTATTTATTCACATTAAATAGACACTAATTCTTCAGACCACCAGTTTTTGCATTGCTATTTTTTAAATAATAACAAAGTTGACAAAATGCTAATTTTACATGTAAACTGCAGAGGCAGTCAAGAGGCATATAATTTTGTGTGTATCTGAAGATACACACAAAATAATTCAATTGTCTGGATAGTTGCAAAGCCACAAATATTAAACTGATGGTGGCACAACATGGGAAAAAATACTAAAACCATCAACAGAAGGTAATTTCCAGTTCCAAAATTGATTATGTTGAGGAGAAAAACAATTTTCACACCGATACTAATTCAACAGGGTACTTAAATATGTCTGATTCAAGCACAAGAATGACTTTAAAATAGAGGGAATAATCCAGTTTGATGCAAGTCATGCAAGACTTTGAGTGTGTTGCAGAACTGAAGCCTTCATCATGAAATCATCTAAGTATTAGAGATAATTATTATTTGGAAAGTGTGAGAACCACAACAGATAGGGATATTTTTACCATGTACATCTTTTTAGGCAAAAAATTACTCACTGATCCAGACCTTTCCACTGCATACTGAATCCTGTCTATATAAATCCCATTTTTAAAATAAGAGGCCAATTAGTATATTTTAAAGATGTGTGCTTTTTGCACCAGTGTGTATGGGATTCATCCGATTAGAGAAATTCTCCACTTAATTAGACAAAACTACAGAAACACAGAATAATAATTGCACGAGTCTCAAATTTTCTTCAGTGGTGAAGCACACAAGATGTAGGAAAAAGAGCAAGTATGTTTGGCTATTATATTGCAAAATTACTATTTCCAGAACATTTCCCATTTGTAATGTTATAACGTGGTAAGAATCTTATAATACAATTTCTGGATAATGTGGGACAAACATCATTTGAAGTTATTCTAGACCTTCTGGAAACTTAACCAAGACCAAAAGTTTATAAACACCTTCTATTATCAGATGTGAAATTCTCTTGAACTTTAATGCAAGTAATAAAAACACAGAAAAAGCAGAAAGCACTTTACTGTTCCTACCATTTCCTCGAAATGAGAAACACTGCTGTTATGTACAGAGATCCCAACCTTAATTTAGATAGCCCTAACGTCACAAACCAAAAATGTGGTCCAACGATCACAAAGCAATGGAATTAATGCCCTCAAAAAAGCAACCCTCTCCAATCAAACATTGTAGCTGAAAGTTTAGATTTGTCACAGTTTCCTTCACATGCCAACGCCTGGACCAGTGGATTCAGTCTCAGCCCTATTGCTCTAGCTAAGGGATAGCAATTCTCAGTGGAAAGGGTCTGCTCACCAAACCCCATTTTAAGACACTTTGCAATTTTCTGATCAGACCCCAAGATAAGCTAGTTTTCCATGATATAATTAGATTTAATCAGTTAGCAAATACAAGCACTTCTTCAAAGTTGTCTGCTGTAGCCATGCAGCACCTGTGCTTCATAGCATGCTCTGAGATTTTGGAAGCTCATCATGAGTATGGGAGCAGACGACGTGTGTGTTTCTCAAGGGTCAGAAGATGCTAAGACTAGAGAAATTCAGTTCCAAGGAAATGGTACTCCACATTAATGACAGACACTGACTTACTGCAAAAATTTCCAAAATGGAAGGAAATCCACACTCCCTAAAGTGCACTAGGTATTGTAGGAGACACAGAACATATATTATGTTTAATACTTTTGGGAATTTTAAACTCTGTTAAAAAAACATAACACTCCCTTAACCTTGATGTTATTACTCATGAAAGAATTAGTTAAGTCTTTCTTGTCATTTTTATGCATACTAAACCATTGTCTCCTACTTACTCCTTAAACACCAATATCCCTAATAATAAACCAATACCTTCAAAATTACATCTATTTTGAAAGTCAGACATTTGAAATTAGCTTCTTAATGCTGGCAGTAAATAACCTCGCAGACTCTACAGAATTTATTTTTGCATAATTTTTTTTTTTTAAATCTTGTCAACATTTACTCAAGAAGTAGAAGTACTTAATGAAATTTACATTTTACCACAAATAACTACACTAGGCTGAGGTTTGACCATCTTAAATAGAAAAATCCATGGCTGCAGGCATCAAAACTGAGCACAAAGCTTTAGCCCAATATCCTTAATTAACTTTATTTAGATGCTAAAATGTTTAAAATTCCATCTGCCAATGAGTCATTAAGTAATCTGCTAATAATACTTTCCTGAGTCTATACCAAGTAAGGGCCTTTCCAGTAATTTGAGATTGGAAGGGACCTCCCAGGTTGTTGAATTTGGGTCCTCATTATTTCCTAGGCACAGGTCATGTTAAGTTTTTCAAAAGCAATGATCAGGCTATAACTACACCTTAAGAAAGTAGTTATTTTTCTTCTCCCCATGGCAATTAAGACAGTGCTGCAAGATCTCACTGTTCTGAGAAGCCTTTTTATAATTAATCCCAGCTGGACATTAAATCTGAAGCATAAGCAATAATCACTCCAATTACATTAACTTCTTTTCTACTGTAATTTAGGAGAAACAAGAAGTACAGATCCCACAATCTCACACTACTTTTCACTTTTACAGAACTACCTCTCATCAGCTTGCCAAAACCTCTGAACTTCCCCATCCTGCATCTCATGTCATCTAGTAATACAGTGTCCCTCCAGAAGTATAGAACTATAATTAGAACAGAATAGAATAGAATCCTTAACAATCTTTACTATTTTAGCCATTAGTAAAGAAAATTATTGCCACTATTACAATCACAACATCACAGCGTTCCACTGGGGTATATCTTCCAGAAGAAATCTAATTATAAAAATCACAGCCATTTTTCATAAAATTAAGGAGTACATATGTGTTCAATTATCCAAGAATGTCAAATGCAACTCTGCAACTCCAAAATCTCAACAACAACAACAAAAAAATTGGATTTGGGCGTATACAGATCACTAAAAATGAGAAACATCCTCTTTTGTATCAGCAGATTTTAAAGTGTCCAGTATATAACACCTGAAAAGTCAAACCAACAATTTTTATTTAAAAGAAAACCAACCACATTGCCTTACTTCTAATTCACTCATTTTGTAAAGCCCCACATTTCTGCAAAGGTTAATTTTTTACTTCTGCTGCTGCCAGAAAGACAGAAAGAAAGGAGAAAATATTCTGAATTTAAAAAATAATAAACTAATTGTGAACTGATTATTGGCAACTACAAACTAAACCACTACATGATTAGTCTACCCTCTACTTCTTTTCATGTAAATAAGTGGACATGCTGCACAAAATGTATCAGGAGACCGAATAAGAGAACATGAGGAAATTTCTGAATGTGAAGAGGATGAAAATGAGAACAGGAAAGGCCATAAAACAGGGCAGCCAGATGCAAACAGGAAATTAGGAACATGAAGAAGAATTTTAAGATAACCTTGCAATAGATGCTCATGCTGAGACCAAAATGTTCATAAAGCTCTGAAAGATGAAACACAGCTAGCAGGTTGGCAGGATAATTTTCCAACAGAAGTGTGAGAAGGGTACTCAAGGATGAGAAGGCTACAGGAAAGAAGCTTATCAAATCCTTAGCATCTGCCTTTACCAATGAAGATGATGAGGTACTATCTCACACAGCGTGTTCTCCACAACATCAGAACAGCTGCATGGACATGGAGGGCACATATGGAAGTAGTAGACCAACCAAATCACTAAGTCATGTGGGCCAGGTGGCATTGAACTGGGAGCCTTGAGGGTCCCAAAAGGACCACTGATACTAACATTCACTCCTGGCAGGACAGTGGAGTCCACACAAAAGAATATTGCTGAGCCCATACGTATCCAACCAGAAAAAGTCAACAGAGCTTTTGTGAAGGAAAATACTGCCCTGCTACCTACCATGTGTTCAGGAGGTGTAGAGGAAGGCAAATAGATAAATTAGAATCCTGTAGACCTGGATTTTCAGAAATCTTTTGACAAGGATTCCCTCCAAAGAATACAGAAGAAATTTTATTCGAATTAAATTGGGAAAAGGGGCATGGTGGGAACTGAAAGCTGTTTCAAGGAAAAAGCTAAACCTCATTAACATCCTCACATCAACTTCAAATAAAGAGATCTGTGAGTCACAGTTCACAGTTTTCTAAGCTCAACCACAGCCAAAAATGCCATGCAATTTTGCCTATCACTAAGAAAAGCAAGAAACCCAAGACAGAATATAATTTTGCTGCTCTATAACACTGTTGTGTCAGACAGTCTGCTCTTTCTAACTCATGAAATGGGGTTAAGAGAAGGTACAGAGAAGGACAACACAAATGATTCACAGAACAGTAGCTGCCTCACAACAAGAGAGATTGAAGAGCAGAAGACCAAGGGGTGATATGAACAACGTTTAAAAAAGCATTAAGGAAAACAAGCTGACTGAAGAACTATAGCTCACCAAAGCCCACAATATTATAACACAGAGGAATGTGACAAAACTACATTGAGATCAGCTTAGCAAAGATAAAAAGTAGCACATCTTTACACAGAAGGTAGTGATTTTGTGAAGCTTGCTAGCACAAGAGATTGTACAGGCAGACAGCGTCAGAAGCACAAAAAAAGAATGGACAAATTCAAGAACAGTGTAGCTGTATGTGGTCCCCTTAATTTGCCATGAGAAAGTACCATGGGAATGCACCAGACTCACATGCTGCTCCTGAACAGCCTTTTCTATTCCACTGCTGAAAGTGGATCATTGTGCAACCAAGCAAAAAATGTCACAGGTTGAGTTTCCACTGTTATGTAGACAGCATCTTTTTTGCTTTCAAGTCTGATGTTCGTATTTGCAAGTGGGCCTAGGCCTTCACTTACCATAACAATGAGTATTTGGATTCTTGACAGACCAGGCAATTAAAGGAAAAAAAAATAAAGAGAGAGCGATTATATGATGATACTCTTTGATATTAATTCTCTCCTGTAATAATTCCTATTCCTGTGACCTTGTCGAGTACCAGAATAAAACCAACCCCCTTCTTTTCAGTATTGGAACATTTTTACCATCTGCACAAGTAAGGCTTTAGGCAGACAGTGTCTTCATCACTTTACAAGGTAAAATCTCACAGCTCATAGTAACTCAGAGCCCTTAAAATATTCCATGTGTTCAGTGGATTAAAAGTTATTTTTATTATTAAAAATGTGACAATCAAACACTTGATTTATATTAAAATTATTACTCGGGAACTCCAAGCCTGTGATTTTCTTGACAATCTCTGTATAGCAGCTTCCATTACTGTCACTTAGGCTGACAGAATTTTCATTAGTTATGTCAAAATAAAAATAGATTTTATCTACCAAGAATAAAAAACTTCAGCAGCAGCTTACTGCAAGGTTACATTTTTATTGAAGATTCCTGTTCACAGTGAAGGGAGCCTAACATTCGAAAATTAAAACCAAACAATGAATCTATGAATTTATACAGCTAAAAAGCATCAAAATAAATTTGAAAATCAGTATGTTGATGAGCTAACATTGTTTTAATATCAAGAAAATCTTAATAAAACAAAATCACCAAGAACTGGTAGCTCAGTGGAGCAAATGGAGCTGTATCATGGGGTACCTAAAGCACAACACTTGCCTCAACTGAGATGCCCCAGGCTGTTGCTGCTAACACATCCTCCAGGTTACACCAGTGACAGAAATCTCAAAATGCAGCAAGTTGCACATGCTCAGTCTGTCACTGTTGATGACAGTTATCCCTCTATTATTAAAGAAAAAAAACCCAGACCAGCTAGCTGTGAGAAAACAGCTTTCCAAAATCTCAGAATGAAAGCCAGTCACACACCCCACCAAAACACTAACTTGTGAGTAAACACAACCATTTCTGTGTAACAATAAACACCATGTTTCTCTAAAGTTATTCTTATACTCAATATTTTGGGGTCATTTGTGTGGATGGACTCTAACCTAAGTAAAACTCCAATACAAATAAATGCAATTATACAGCTGTGCAGTGTCCTTCTTCCTCAACCTTGTTTTCCCTTCATGATCCCAGCCTATGACAAGGAAACATATTTTTGCACTACTATTGTTAAAATAAATAATAATTTTTAAAAATCTTTAAACTTCCTCTAATTGGAACATATGGTAATGCAGTAAGACATGAAGTAAATAAGAAATTACAGAGAAACTGCCATAATAAAAATATCTTAGTAGCAATGTGAAATACAATTAGCAGACTGATTTAAAAATAGAGGTTATAGCAGGTAACAAATATAAGTAAGATATTGCCATATTAGGATAAAACATTACACTTGGAATTAAAAAAAAAAAATAAACAAATACCCTATTTTAGATATAAAGTGCATACTAGATTGAGAATGAAGAAGAAACTTTATCTGCAGTTCAAGTATTTAAACTCCTAATTTCTACTCATGTACAGCATGTTGCTCTCACTCTCTGTTCTCATTAATCAGGGCATAAAACAGCTGCAATTCACTGAAAAAGGATAAAACATTTCACAGGACTGCAACTTGGTGCCAAAGATTTAAGAGTATTGGTGTTGTAACACAACTCACCTAACTTTGAGCAGTATTTCACAGCTACCATTTGGAGTTTCAGTAGTTGTTCCTTTTAAATTGCACATGCTCTAAGCAGAGAGATTTAAAACGGCTAAGTCTAACTGGTTTTGAGACAGAAGAATATATATGGTGCATATTTCATAAATAAAAAATATAAAAAATAAAACTCAAAGAGTCAAAGCATTCAGCTGGAGAGATTTTCTTCCTTTACCAGAATAATCCAGACCCTCTCTCAACTGCAGAGGTGACATTTCATTTTAATTAAAAATCTTCATAAATGGCTTTTTTAAAGATAGGGACTTCAGAAGTAATAAAAGTGAAACTATAAAGTCATTAACAATTCCTATTCTTACAGATGAGAAAATTATAGGAAAGAATGTTGGAAAACACAGACTTGTAAACAAAGCTGCAGGACAAAGAAATGCATTTTGAGACATAACGTAGCACAAAACTTTCTAAATACTTGTACTCTAATTCTGGTAGTGTTGGTTCAGGTCCAATATATTTACAATTAAGGAGCATGGCTGTTGCAGAATCACAGAACAGCTGAGATTGGAGAGGATCTTTGGAGACCCATACAGTCCAGCCCACCTCACAAAGCAGTTACCTGGAGCAGTTCACCCAAGGATATCTATGTATCTCCATACATATATCTGAGTGTCTCCAAGGACAGATATTCCACAACTTACCCAGGCAAATGTTCAACCTGTCTTAATGTTCAATCACCCTCAAAAGAGGGAGGGTAAAAATTAAAAAAAAAAAAAAAAGTCAAAAATAGTTTTTTTTCTTGTGTTTAAATGTTGTGGTTTCTGTATTTCAATCTGTGCCTGTTGCCTCTTGCCCTGTCATTGGGTACCAGTGAGCCTGACTGCTTTCCTTACACTCCTCAGATATTTTTATTTATTCATATGATCCCTTCCAGCTTTCTCTTCTTCAGGATAAGCAGTCACAGATCTCTCAGCCTCTTGTCATATCAAAGATGCTCCAGCCTCTTAGCCATTGTTTTGGCCTGCCACTGGACTCTCTCCAGCACGGCCACGTCTGACTGGTACTGAGCAGCCCAGAACTGGGCACAGCACTCAGGGTGTGTCCTCACCAGGGACGAGCAGAAGATCATCTCCCTTGACCTGCTGGCAATTCTCCCAAACACAGCCCAGCATCCTGTTGGTCTTCATTGTCCCATGACCCTCCTCTGCCACACTGCTTTCCAATCAGTCAGCCAGCCTGCCCACTGCTACAGTGGGATAGGATTCTTCCTCCTCAAATGTAAGACATTGCCTTTGTTGAACTTCATGGGGTTTCTGTTGGCCCATTCCTGCAGCATCTCCCTCTCTGAATGGGAGCACAGCCATCTGGCACATCAGACATTTCTCCTCATTTTGCATTGTCCATACACTTGGCAGCTACACCCTGCATTATCATCCAGGCCTTAACGGAGATGTTGCACAGCACTGACCCCAGTAACAACACCAGGGTTGGGTTTACCCAACTACTGGTTTACCCCCAGGGATAAACCAGTAGTAACTGACCTCTAACTGGACTTTGTGCCACTAATCACCACGTTTGCTCCATCACCTTCCAAGGAATAGAGATGGGGCAGCTGGTCTGTACTTCCCCAGATCCTCCTTCTTCCTTTTCTTGAATATGAGTGACATTTGCTTTTTTCCAGTGCTCAGGAACCTCCCCTAGTGGCTATGACCTTGGAAAGGTAACGGAGAATGGCCTTGCACCGCCATCAAGCAGCTCCCTCAGCACTGCACTGAGATGAGTAGCCCAGAAGGACCACTGGACTTGTGTTCATGCACTTTAAGTATTCCCAAACTTGATGTTCCTTCACCTTCCAGCACTTTCCAACTGGTCACAGGCAGCTGGGATTTCAGAGGGCTGGTGTGAACAGTAAAGACCAGGGTAAAGTCCCATGCCTCATTTAGCAACAGCCATGAGTTTGCCCCACTCTTCCTTCTTCTACTGATATACCTGCACAAGACCTGTTCATTGGCCTTCACATCCCTTGCTAGACTCTAGTGCAGGTGGGCTTTGGCGTTCCTAATCCCACTCATGCATGACTGCTTCTCTAAATTCCTTCTGGATCACTTGTCATTGCTTTCAGTTTTTGTACACTTCCTTTTAATGTAAGCGTTTTCATAAGTGTCCTGTTCACCCATGCATTACACTGCTCTTAAGACTGGGACTGTGACAAAACTCATTCTCTCTGTCTTTTATTTCCATCAGTTCTAAATGTGAAAGCCCATGGAGCAAAACGGCACCTTTTTTCTAAGATTTCTTTTCCTAGAATTCCTTACAAATATTACTGAGGAACCTACACCTTGAACAATTTTTTCTCAATGCAGATTTTCTTCTATGAAAATCTACAAGTTCTAGACAATGTCTGGAGGCCAAATTTGCACCAGAAATTCCAGTCCCAGTTACTGTATCTTAATTCTTTCGGAGTTATTAAATTTAGTAGGTGAGTATTTTATAGCTTGATATATTTTGGACAAAATTAGTTTGTGATGTAATACTGAGTAAGTGCCAAACAGATCTGAAGTTTACTTCCAGGCCACTAACAGCCTTCTGTAAGCAGAGACATTATGCTGGTACATTCACTTGTTTATGCAGCTACACATAAATATTACACATGTACCTACTGAACCATTATAAATTTAGGAAACAGCTTATTACCTGTGCTGATGAGTTTCAGTATTTAAAGAGAGCTTATGAAAGAGGGACTTTTTACAAGGGCATGTAGTATCAGGACATGGCAGACAAGAGGGAATGAAACTGAAACAGGGCAGATTTAGATTAGATACAAGGAAGAAATTCTTTCTTGTGAGGGTGCTGAGACACTGGAACAGGTTGCCCAAAGAAGCTATAGATTCCCCATTCCTGGCAGTGTTCAAGGCCAGGTTGGATGGAGCTTTGAGCAACATGGTCCCTGAAAGGTGAAAAGTGTCCCTGCCCATGGCATAGGGGTTGGAAATAGAAGATATTTAATGCCCCTTTGAACACACACCACCATTCCATGATTCCATGCAACAGGAATTGGAGAGCACGAAAGTGACACAGCTGGACACAGCATCTCATAAGACTGCATTCACTGCTTCTGTAGAGATAATCTTCACGTGTTCAGTTTCCAACCATAGAATCCCTAGACAGAATCACGGGGGCTCTAGAAACTGAGTTTTCACATGATCTGTCATTACAAAAATACACCACCCTTATTTTCTTTCTATTTGAATGAAGTCTTCATCTGTCTTTGTCAGCTATCCTTGAGCTATTCCCAGAAGACATTTTCCTAAGACGTTCATAAAGCCCTCAGTTACAGAGATTCTTTACCACTAAAATTGATTCCCTTCTGTAAACTTTTCTTGTTTCCCTTTAAACTCATAAAGTGCTTTGGTAGGACAACGATGCAGATGTGAAACACCAACAATTTAATTCAAAGGCTGTTACTAACTCACAGTACTTTTTAATGACAAAGCACTCGATAGGACAATGGTTACAGTTCTTTACTTGGTGCATTCCAACTTTCTTTTGTTAAAATCACACTAACTTTTCAGCAGGAGAAAGTAATATGGACACACAGCTTTTAAATGAGTAATAAGGTTGTTCTGCTTTTACACCAAAGTAATTCACAATCAACCAATAAATGCACAAACCAAATTTACATCTAGAAGTATTTTTAAACACAACAAAGATAGAAAATTGTTTTCCACACACGATGTATGTCATGGAAGTCTTCTATCCTGTTATGTACTAAGATTAAACTTAACATACAGCCCTAGAGGTAAACATGATTGTGCTCTGAAACTTCTCAATTAAGTTTCTCACACCATCTTCAACAGCATTTATGAGTTAGAAACTCTACTCTACTCTGGAATGCAGACCAAGTGTCCTATTTATTTTAGTGGCCTTTCACATAAATGTGAAAAGCATGGAAAATATTTTTTAAAAATATATATGGTTAATCAGATTTCCTCTAAGATTTCCTGGTCATATTTCTTTGGTATCTACTCTATTCTGCTTAAAATACTTTTATCTTCATAGTTGCTTACTTGTGTTTAATACAGGTACAAAAAAGTTCTGACATTTATCACATTTCTAAGCTTTAAGTACTTAAGGGACATCTGGAGTTGCTATCTTTTCCCTTCAACAAGAGCTGGAGGGCTTTTTAAGATACACCCTAGAAAATTTTGCTTTCTCCTACACTGTGACAGTCATGGAAGGGAGGGTGCAGCCACTCTGAAGTATTTCAGGTCAAGCAGTTAAGTCTGAGCTGTGACAGTACCCTCAGATGCTGCAATGACTGATGTACAACATGCATGCCTTGGGACCTGTAATTTTGAGCAGAAAGGCAGAGCAGGTCTCCTGAGCACTAAACCCACCAAAACTTCTGAGCCAGAGCATCCCATTATCTCTGCACTGGAGGCTGAGATGCATTAGAACTTTCTCCACATGCAGAGAAAGCCATAGAAAACAAGCTAAAAATAATCAAAAAATATATTAATGAGATCAAAGCTGTGTGATAAAAATTTTAAAACTACAGGATGATCCTTACTGTCCTGTAAATTAGCCAGGTTCCAAAGACGAGGCTAGGTAATTGTGGTCTTACAATTAATTCCAAGGAAAGTAATTTGAGCTACTTTTTGTAACACTTTTCTTGTTATAAAACCTCACGAAGAGGAATATTTTGAGAGAAAAAGACTAGTTTAAAATGCCCTTTGACAGAGGTACTGTGAGTTTATGAATTGGTTTCAGACAGTAGACAGAGGTACTGATCACAGAGACCTGGATGAAAGAGACATGACAACGAAGTCAAAGCACCCATGCCAAGAGTCAGTTTCTGAATCACCTGAGTAATCACCTGAACTTATTACTCAATTCTTCCAACCAGATTCCTGATGTGGTTTTATACCAGCAACAAGTCCGAGAACAAATGTGATTAATACTCCTTTCCTTCTTTCCTTTCCCCCCTTTTTTTTTTCATCTCACCAGAGATGCTTCTCAAACAATTAAGCCATCTGTACACTTGTAACTTTACTAGTTAAGCTGGTTATTGTTGCAATTTTTTACAGTTCCGATATAGATATTTTTTTTAATTGTTATCACTTATAATCCTCTGTGAAAGACTCAAATTTAATGGAGTGATAGGTTAATGAAAAACACAACTAAAACGTACTATTCTGATACATAAAGCATGGTGATTGAAGGCAGGGAACTGTTTTCTTTTCAAGTTAGTCAGTTTTTTTCAAGAATACAGTAGTTTTACTTTTTGCTGCCTTAAACACCAAAGATGAAGGCAAGATGCTCTTGCTGTGACTTGGAGCATCCTTTTCATACCATTTATATTTAACCCAAAAATGGGCTGAATCTGGTCCAGGGCACAAAACAAGGAATTACCATCCCAAAGAGCAGCTTTAAACAATTGAGATATGTAAAAGATTTAGTAAAACACCCTGAGGAAGGAATATGTCAGTTTTAAACTAGGGCCCAATGAAAGTTATATTGCCATTTGTACGCCAAAAGTAGACATAGACAGTTATGTGGAGAGACAAAGGTGGTGCGATATGAGTGAAATGAGAAAGAGGATTCTTTAGGCAGAACTGGCACAAAAGAAGGGCAAGGGATAAAAAGATTATTAAGTCGAGCATCATTGATAATGTGGGAAAAGTCACACACAGATCAACAAGGGTCTCTTGCAGCTTGTGATTACATCCTCCAATTTACAGCAGCCATTCAGATATGCTATGAACAATCAACAGCTATTCATATGAACAACAGTGTTCATTATGAATAATCAATGACTGAGAAAAACTATACTTTGGAGTCTTTACATGAATTTGTTAGTGGGTACATGATGTCCCTGATGCCATACAATCCAGCTGAGCTGTTTAACTCACCTACCTAGAAACATTTTCAATAGGCAAACAGGATCGATATTGAACCACAGAGAGAATATGCACTATCAAGAGTAGGGATATCTTTCTGGATAAGCAAGCCTCACCAGTATTAAACAAGAGACTGCTTACCAGTAGTGAGGAGATATACTTTGTATCAAAGTAAAACATTCCAGTTCTAAGGACAGCTGGAAGCTGGTTCTAAGCAGCTGTCTGAAGAAGTTCCACAAAAAAAGTAAAAATACAACCAATTTTAAAATTCCACTAACATTCCACTACTATGAAAAATAAGAACATATGAACTGAGACCAATTAGAGTATAAATGGATACATAAACTCTAAACCCAGGGAAAAAATTGAAAAAGTGAAAAGCACTGTTTATTTCAGAGCAATTGTTGGATAATGTAAATACAGATTTTTTTTCATACCTCTTAAGACTGATTAATGTATTCTTAAGTAAAAATCAGGATTTGAATAAGAAATTATGACCACTAACCACCTTTTTGTATTTAATGAAGATCGAGACAGGTTTTTGAAACTGATGGAAGAAAAATCCCTCTCCACAAACTGCCCTGGCAGAGTACACAATGCTAATTTCTACATGAAAAATGCAACAGGTTCAGTCCAGGGCTCAATGGTTGGCAAATACTATAATTAATCCTAGAAAGTACCTTCTATAATTGTACTAAGAAATTACTAGGAAATAATGAACATTTTTGAGTACTCTTGGTTTTTACTGTACTCTCTTACATAGCAAAATGTCATGGACACTTCCAATGCATATACTGTTTCTACACATAAAAACTACTTTGAGAATAAAATATTGTGCCTAGTGTTATAGGAATAGTATAATACAGCATAGCTGATACCAATGAAAATCTCATGCCAATGTTGTTTGTATATATTCAGGTTTATGTTTTACAACTTACTAAAATTGCTTTAAATCTATGCCTGAAATTTCCAGGTGTTGTTTCTCTAATGAAGCCATAAAAACTATTGGAAAAGGTAGTTCTTCTAGCAACTGCCTAAGCAGTGTTTTGTCACACTATTATGTGAAAAGGATAACCAATACTCTCCATCTAATCTCTTGAACAAATATTAAGATAAAACACAAACACAGTGTTCCTCTAAAAATTATCCCCACCTTTTGAGTTAAAGTAACTGACAAGAACTTTCATTTCTTTTCATAAAAATTGTTCTATAGCAAATGACCACGTGGGGGTAGTAGTGTGATGCAGTGCTCAAGTGCAGCCCAGCAGCACACAGCAGTGCAAGCACTCAGGCTGCGTGAAGTAAGCACATTTCTGCAGTAGGTTTTTGAGTCTTTATAGCATAAAGATTTTAACTATAGAGCATATATACATGTGGACAACTGCAGTATCAAAATATGAAATTTTTGAGACTCAAGGAAATGTCATAAGTTATCCTTTCATTCTACACAGGTTTTGTTATAGAAAACCAGAACAGCCTCAAATTAACATTTAGTGAGAATATACATAGAAGAGCTTTGGCAGTCATTTACTGAAAGTTGACATTTTCAATTGCTAAATTACAGAAGTGTAAAGATTTTTGCTCAGGCAAGTTGCTAAGTTATACATGATTAATAGCTTCTGCTCTTACATATATTTTTGAATTTTCTCTACATGAAAGAGGATGCTCAGGCTTTACTGTTATTAAAAGACAAGATAATTCCTATTTTTTTTTAGTGTAAATTATGGTCAATCATTTTTTCCCTTAGTTACATCAGCTAGTATCATGCATAACTCAAAAAAGTTGGTCTTGTGAAAGTCACTTGCCTTTTTTAAGTATATAAATATTTATTAGATTTGTACTGTACACAACATAATAGAGGAGAAAAAAAGGTGAAAGTGGTTCCTAGCTGTATAAATAGCTCTAAGTACATAGAAGATACAGCTCAGCTAAGCATTATAACAAACTGATTGTGCCATATCTTGTTGTTATTCAGCTACATTGATTCACAGACTTTTTAATGTTTTACTCTAATATATTCTATTTTTGATATATAATAGAATACATTGGAAATATGAATTATTTTTACACATATAGGGGTCCCAAATGTATTTGATAGCACTGTTATACAGTCAGAGCTTGCCAAAAGAATACAGACAGGAAAAGAAAGGAGTCTTGAAGTTGCCAAGCCAAGCTGAACTATAACCCACTGACTTGTTCCTCTCCAGTCATTTTTCCCCTCAGTGCTTTCGCAAGTAATACGTTACCAAGTCAAAGTCCTGCCTTCCTACAATCTGGGAACCATACTAAAACCAAAAGAAGTATTGTTAAGGGCTTGCCCAGGCTTGAAAGTTGGTGCACATGATGGGAGCGTTTGACACAAAAGCGTAACAGGCGAGCAGTAACCCAATGTGCAGTCACTCTTACCCGCAAGCAGAAGCATCACCTTCCTGTTTGCATTAATCCCCAGCTAACAAACTTTTTTGCTGTCAGGATGATTCATTAAATCAACACTAGAAGAAATAAAAAAGCTCAGAATGCGACAAGGTATCTCATGACAAAAAACGATGGAGCAGACAAATGAGGGTAGCAGCAGCAGTTACCAACAAAATTCAGCAGCACAAAACTTATTTGCCACATTAACTCTCTGAAAAAGGAGAGGTTTTAATCAAGAATTTAACTGCCTGGTTAATCAATACAATTATCTCACTTTATCTGAATGACTTTACATTTTTAATAATAAAATATTAATTAATATTAAATAATACAATATTATCACTTAGGAACTAATTTGTTGTTAATACCCCCCCTCCTCAAGCCAGATGAGGCTGAGCAGTTTGTTCTGGCACAAATAACATGGTAACTAAAATGCCAGTGTTAAACATTATCAAAGGGGATCAGAAAAGTTATTAATGGTTTTAGTTTGTGTGTTTGCTAATTACTTTACAAAACTGTTGCTTTAACTGAAAAATAAGTCAAAGAGACAATTTTTTCTCTAATAAAACTCTCCACAGTGCAGCAGAGAAAGACATTGCAAAACACTAACAAAGCAATTTAGAGAAACTAGGGAGTGTTTTAAGAACAAGATTCAAAATTTTCTTATAAGTTTTAGGTACTTCTGCTCTTTTATTTGCAATAGTGAAAGCTTGCAGGCAAAGGTAAGAGGAATAGCATATTTTTAGGCTGAGTTGCTGATATGTAGAAAACTTCACTGACTTGCGTAAGGTCACAGTGAGTCAGCACCACCAGAACAGTCGATCAAAATCCAAATCCCATTCTCAAACTTCTGAATTGACTCACTTCCCACAGCCAGTTACTCTGCTTGTATTTTATGCAATAACCCACTCTAATCATGAAGCTGCTTCTGTAATTGGAATTTTTCATGTTACAGCCCACTCTTGTAAATCAACCAAGGAGACATTTCACTACTTTTTAATGAACTTCTGTGATTTCACTTCCCATGTCATATTGGATATCCTTGCTTAATGTTAGATAAATGAGTCAGGTTGGGCATTCCTGCTGACTGATATGAAATAGCTTTAAGGCATCTTCTTAGGAATCTATTTCTTAAAGCAAGACCCCTATCACAAAATACATAAGCTAAAACAGAAGAATCATTACATCTGTAAATCAATTCTTCAGGAGTCATCTGTTCTGGCTCAGGGAAAAAAAAATTAGGTATCTTATTTTCTTCATGCAAAATGACCATTTCAAATCCCAAAAGATCACAATAAATGATGCCACAGATCCTGTTCATTCTCCCAACTTCATGACAGGTCTCTTTAAAAAAAAAAAAAAAAAAGCACTTCAGAAAAAAACTATCTTAGCTTAAATCTGATCACTGAAAGCTCCACTGTTATCTGCTGAAAGTAGGAGAGTGTCTTACTCTGTGTCCAACTGTTATAGATAACTCAGATCAAGAGACTACACAAATGCCAAGGGCTTCCCTTCTACACTATACCTAAATCTGTCAATCTCCATGCTTCAAACCTCACC
Source organism: Passer domesticus (assembly GCF_036417665.1). NCBI lineage: Eukaryota > Metazoa > Chordata > Aves > Passeriformes > Passeridae > Passer > Passer domesticus. The sequence goes on along the minus strand of NC_087475.1, from coordinate 61,009,938 downwards.
GAGAGCGGTAAGAGTTGCCTCTCTGGGGTGTCATAAATGCAGCAAAGCCACCCTTGCAGAAGCCATGCAGGTCTTAGGGCTGGGAGAAGACAATTCCATTTGGTTGGTAGGTAACCAAATGTAGCCCAGAAAGAACTCGACTCTTAAGGGGACCGGGAAGTCACATAGCCTTTTCTGGCATTGCCTTAAAATGCAGGTGTTTGCTCCACTTACAAAATTCTCTTTCATGTCTTCATTCAGAAATGAACCAAATGGAAGGGGCAAAATACTCCGTTGTTAATATGTTTAACTGCTGCATGTGGGAAACAGTTGAGTTTCTTATCTTTCTGTTGCAATTTCCTCGTACCTCCCAAGGCTACAGCAGCATAGACTATCAGTCACATTATCAGAAGCAGGAAAGATGTGAAATTCTGCCTGGACAAAGTCATCACGCAAAGGCTTCTCAAACTGTATGTTACATTGCTACAGCAAAAATCAGAGGCATGATACAACTGGTTGTGCTAAACACTCTGGAGACTGTGAAATGGTTACTGTACTGTTCAAAGAATATCCTCGTGAAGCCCTCTTAAAGTGCCTGAAGGACTATAATAAGATAATTAAAAGATATATTTACATATTTTAAAATATTTAAAACAAACCTAGTATGTGAGGAAATTAAAATATATAAAACCAAGGAAAGAGAAAGAACAAAATTCAGAACAGTAGAGAACACACAGTGGTTATGGGGCCACATCACCTCTTCACTCTTCTAAAGACACCAGTGTGAAACTTTCTGTTACTGATTGCTCAAGAGCTGAAAATTAGCTGCCAGTTGGGAGCACATGAGGGCTGTGAACTTGTAGGTGCTACAGCAGGAAACATTCAAAACCCAGAAGAAAGAAAAGAGACAGAAGAAAAATCTACTGACTGCTTCCCCCAAGGTTTTTAAAATAGCACTTTTAAAACCATTCAACTTTAGTAGCACTGGAAAGAGGTAGAGCTGTAATGACAGGTGTCTGTATGACAACAGACTTTCACAGATGCTGTGAAATTCACACATATACTAGCAAACTGAATTTTTGCCAGTGTAAGCTACATCAGTTGTCTGAAGAATTATAAACTGTACTAGGAAATAATTCTAACAAACTGTACTAGAAAGCTTTTGGTGGTTTTTGATAGTTTGTTTAGGTTCCTGATGAAACATTAATCATACTCTGACTCCTTCCTCACAAACAAGAAGTTTTTCTTCCAAAAACCAACCTTCCAAACCTCTATGCAGATGTGCAGACACTGGCTGAAGATTTCCCTAAGAGCACTTGTGTAATTCTAATCCTTCCCTTGAAGGAATGAAATCCAAAATGGTTTTTTGAACAGTCAAATTTGACAAATTAAAGTCAAATCAATGGTAAAGAATTATGAGACTCTACACTCCATTCACTTGATAATTATAAATAGCCAGAATGATTTCAGTTATAAATAGCCTGAAATGGTTTCAATTAGTTTGAGCCAGTATCCAATTTAAAGACCTTCACGTTCCATTTCCGGGAGAACAACTCCAATATCAACTGTCCAAAAATCTTTAAGAAATGCAATGCATTGAATGTGAGAATACTGAAAAAAGCCTCATAAAATGCCAGTGCAGACTGTACTCTTCCACAAAAAAATACTTCTGAATTAAAGACTACATTATTTAATATAGCAGTAAAAGCAATCCTTTTGCTCAGAAATCATATAACTGTTTTAAAATATAAAGTGACTCAGAGCACGGGGTACCCTAGACCAGCAAACTGAGCACTGATGGATAACCTAGGAATATATTCTTTCAGCTGTGAAAGGCAGATCTAGCCCTCTTGATCAAATAGAAATGGAGGAAGGGATTTAGCAAAGCAGCTGTCAAACCCCTAATTTTACTGTACAGATAGAGATGCATATTTCAGATGGCAGTAAATAGAATATATTGATTTTTTTATTCCACAGTTAGACACATGACACAACAGTGGAAAGAAACCCTTTAAATGTTTGATACTATTCATTGGTTGGGCAGCCACAATTTTGAAATAAGTCTAAAAATCTTAGGCATTTTCAATTATGTATCTCAGTGTACAGAAATGTTGGGTTTTTCTTTATAAAACAGCGAATGGGATCAACTTTCCAAAATCAAAAACCCTCCCTACAGATTCATTTAGTAATCCTGGAATGCCTTTAACATCTTCCAGCACCCCTGTTTCCCATGACTTGTATTGTAGACGCTGAGGAGAAGACAATGCCTCCACCATCAGAGAAGGCAAGGAAGTCATTATTTAACCTTTGTACACAGCCTTTGATCTCCTTGTGCTTTGCAGTGTGCCAGGTTATTTTCAATGCATCCTGCAATGGATATAAACCAAATTATCATAACTCACAGAGAATGCACTACTTTTTGCTTATTAGAAGACACAGCTTTATAGTCATGATCTCCAGCAAATGTATTATTCTTACACCTCCTTCTGTGTTTTTCTAACACAGAACACTACCGTGTATTTAAAAAGGAAAGTTTACCAAAATAAATGATTTTTCATTGCTGGTTCAAAATATTTTATGATCAATTGTTCTGAAAAAGGGACTACTCATACCACAAGACAAGCTCTAAGGGAAGATAAATTTTGTAATCAAAAAATATCTGAAAACATTTTAAGAAGTGAGAGAGGTTTGTAAAAGAAACATCATCATTTCAGAAGGAAGTAGAAGTGTGATAAAACATCAATGTGTAATTTTAGTTCTTGTTTTTGCATAGTTTCCATATTCTGGGGCATCTAACAAAACAGGGGTTTGTGCAATTTTTCTGCTCTTTTTTCTCAGTTACCCTACTAATGTAGACTCCTGTAGTAGTTAATAAAAGCCTTCAAACATGTAGAGAACAGGGGTTTTTTTTCCACTGATCCGTCATGTGTCTAACTGTGGAACAAAAAAGTCAGTATATTCTATTTACTGAGATCAGAAATTTGCATCTCTATCTACACAGTAAAATTAGGGGTTTGACAGCTGCTTTGCTAAATCCCTTCCTCCATTTCTGTTTGATCCACAACAGAGCTAGATCCATCTTTCACAGCTGAAGGAATATACAGGTTATGCATGTTCTCACTCTTCAAAAGGAATGCTGATTCCAAGGGAAGGGCAGAAGACAACTCCAAGTACATCCCCTCTTGACGAGGACTTCGCATGAAGTTTGCTGAAAGTATTACAGAAAAGACAAGAATAGGATTTAACTACATTTGAAGAATTATCACTTCCTCTAATTGCTACATTACTTGTAACTAAAATATGTGGAACAGCAGGTACCTAAAACTGCTTCTGCAAATTTCATAAAACTCTGTGCCCATGGGACTACAGAAACCTAAAGACATATATTGCAGGTGCCTATAAATGAAAGTCATATTGCAATGCAAAAGACACTAAACAACCGGATTCACTGAGCCTTCTCTCACTGCCTTAGAAAACAGAAATATAGATGCAAGTAGCTCCTCTCCTCATGCAAAAACTAACACAGAACCACTCCCTGCTTTACAAACATTTTTTTTCTGATTAGTTCAGCCAGAGCACACCCAAACTGCAGCCACGCTCTCCCCAGCAGCATGACCTCTTACAACCTTCCTGGTAGGCTTATGCAACCAGGAAACCAATAGCAATTCTGTGTAACTTGGCTAATTTCAACCCATCAGGCCATTTTAAATTAAAAACAAATAACTAACCCCTAATTTAGAATCAGCAAGAAAAAACTGTTTGGAAAATGAGTATGAAAACACACTGAAAATTCTGAAGGCTCTAACCCTTCCTCCTATTTTTCATTCAAAAACACAAAAGTGTTTCACTTGAGTTAATTGCTCTTTTCTAATTCAGAATTAGGGCATATTAGAACCTTTGCTTTGAATTACAGCATATTATAACCTTTTAAAAACTGGAGAAGTCTGGATGCAATGTGTGTATTTCTGTCATAATTTCAAATTAAACTTTCACCTCATGCTTGCAGTAATCAGATGATTTATGACACATTATTACTTCAATAGATCTTCAGAAATTGTATTTAATTGTTTTTACTTCAACTCAATGATATCCTTTATCAGAAGACATTTAAAAATTCATAGAATAGCTTCTTAAGGAAATAGAGACGTTTTGAACATTTACATCTAGACTTAAAGCAAAATTAATACATGGTAAACATGGCAAGTAGTTTACAGTGTTGCTGCACTGTGGAAAAATAAGTTTTCATATGGACACATAAGTGTGAGCTGGTGAGCACAAGTGATATGCTTAATTCTTACCAAAATCCTCTATGCTGCAAGTGTGTACCTGCACACAGTGATGCCACATTTCCTCTGTAAGTCACACTGGGAGACAAGACAGGGTTTTTTTTCCCCACAACAAAAGAATACCTTCCCCTTGTGGCACCTGTCTTCATCTGGAATCAGTAGGTTCAAGCCACTCAACAAAAAATCCTAAGTGGCAATTGGGACAAAAATGACCACTTGTTGATAACTTCATGGGAAGTTTGAGGAACTTCCTGGAAATTTGAAAAGTTGTGGACAATTTCAGGGCAAGATTAAGGAACTGTGCACCACATACATCCTACTGCTATAAGAAGCAGGGAAATTCTGGTTTTGGGAGGGGATGAGAGGAAAAATCAGAGAAAGAACATTCCTCATTGTATATCATACATATTGATCTCTCTACAAAATAGGCAGATGAACAGGAGAGGACAGGGAATTTTCTACTCAGCTTAAGACAGGGAACATAAAAAGAAAAAGAAAGGCCACCATCTCACCAATTCCACCTAAGTGATCTTACATAGGAAGAGATAAGATCTCTGGCAAACAACTAAATTTTACTACATTTTGCTAAAACCAGCAGCTGATCTGAAGCCCTGAACAGCTGAAAATGAAAATATACTGTTCTTTTAAGTGGAGGTGACTGCAGTCTGGTTTACTTTATGTCTCCATCTGCTGGTAAGTCACACTGCCAAGTTACACGATTCAGTATTTTAAAACACTGATAAAATGTCTTCAAAATATAACAAAGTGGTATAACTTCCATTAAAATCAGCAGAATTTCAGCTTAAAGTTGTGGGGGGGAAAGCCCATTAAAAGTTTTGCCTCTTCAACTTCATTCAACATCGCTTCAAATAGAACAGTCAATGGTGGATGCCTGGAGCTGAAACAAATATACAGTCTCCAAATGGCTCATTTTTATCACATTCAAGTAATGATTTACTTTAGAAAGAGTAATTAACATTATTTCTTTTGGCCTTAAAAAAAGCTTTCACTTCTGCCATCATTTTTAGTCTGCTCTTATTTTCTCACATAGCTAAAAATGATTCAGAGATAATCCTCAAGTTTATACACTGAATTATCAAATAATAACAAAACTGAAACTTCTGTACACACATACAAAATAACTGTTTGAAGAATGACTATAAAGCACCACTGCTCACCGCTTTACTGTTACTTTAGTACTCAAGAGGCAAATAGAAATCCCTGGCTGGTCCCCAAATTGCTCTGTACTCCCACTCAAACTTTCTAAGATAAAACCTGTGTCATAAACCTGTTCATAAGCAAGCTCCTGATAATGTCAAACTGACCTTAGATTCATTGCATCTGAATTTATCAAGCAACTATTTTTGTCAGGACTACATTTATAACAAGCATAGGAGGTTATGAGAGGATAATATAGGAGGGGGAAAAGGAAATATAAATCAATACACTAAACAGATAGACATTAATATAGGTAGGCACTGGAAGAGAGGCCAACCTGCTCAGAGCTTTCAGTTGAAGCTGCAACTTCGAAGTTACTAAAAATAATGTTTTCCTTTGGAAAAATTGATTTTCATTTATAACCCAGTCATTGAGCTTTGCAATTATTTTATCAATCCAATTATTTCTCTTCAAACTACTGAAAAACAATAATTATTTGGAAATAGATAGAAAGCTAAGAAATTTTTGTCTAATATAGTAAAATAATTGCAAATAAAAAATGTAATTTATCGAAATTTGCATTATCTATATTCAGTTTTTTGTCAGGTTGTAAGGTGTGGTTCAAGCCAAAATAAATTTCCAAGCAATTTCCAAAGAGTCACACAAGTGTATGCTGGCAAATAAAGCCTTATTCAGGACTATGCACATTGACTTAACAAAATTAATTACTTTCCTTTTTAACCCATTAATCATCTGGTTTTCATTCTGGAGAAAGCCCAGAGTTTCATCTTCCTTTATACTGCAACATTAAACCAAGAAAATTGCCAGTGGCAAAATAAACATCATAATGCTTTGTGTAAGGTTTCCAAGATTCTGGTGGGAGCTCTGTACAGAAGTATTTCTGTACTCCGGGTTACAACATTCTGTTATTTAAATATTAATAAAACAGTGATGCAAACCACATTAGAAAAGAAAACAAATCTTTTCAATTAAGTTTATTTTTAGAACAAGTCCTAGGATTCCGAATACAGCAGCATTTTCTGAACACAGTGTTTTTCCCTTAAGATTTCTCGCTGGCAAGACTCCATAACCTACCCGATTCAGTGGTGGGAGGTGAACTTTTGTGGAGAGAACAGGCACCTCGGAGCACTTCTAATTGGCCAGCCAACACATTCAATAGCTGCTATAAATGTTCAACACAATTAAAATTGCAATCAAAAGTAAAATTTCCATTTCTTTCATGGCATAAAATACCAAGAAGGAGTACTTTCAAGAGCGTTTAGTAAGTTAACCTCTGACATATACAACAAAAAAATATTAGCTCACAGTATAAGAAAAATGAGGCTAAGCAGTGCTATACCAATCCTAATTTATTCAGGTTGCAATATGGCCTAAACTGGATCATATTATCACATCTCTACATGGAAAAAAAAATTAAAATATCAAAAGCTGTTATTTTTAGGGGAAAAAAATTATTTCTTTAAGGTTTCTGGATAATAGCCAGCAGCACAGGGCTATGTCAAGATGATGGAATAACTCAACCTTACATGTCTAAGCATCATGGTCACAGGAAACAGAGGCCAAGGCTAAAATGTGACCCATTGTGGGAGGATTTAGTTAAGCTCTGAGTTTAAGTAGAGCAATTTCTTTCTCAAAAACAAAACAAAACAAAACAAAACAAAACAAAACAAAACATAGTGAAATGCACAGGTCGTACTACATTGTTTAGTATACATAAAATATCCACTCCCAATCTCCATCACATTTTCACAAGGGGGACAATGTGCATGTCTCATGCATATGTTCCCTCAAGTGATCAGTCGGAAGTGAGACAAAGCCTTAAACTTCATTACTCAAGAAGGGCAAATATCACCAAGAAAACACCACTCTGTCCACAGGCAAATGGCAAAGATTCTACCATACCTCTCTTAGAAGCAGGATTTTTTCATTCCCATGAAAACAACCACTGCTGATGGACAGCTGGCATTTTAACAGCTGCATTAGCAATCCTTAAAGATTAATAGCAAACTTTTCAACAGAGGACCTGGAAGAGTTTGCTTGTACGCATTTACAAATTCAATTAACACGGGATACAGACAGCAAGAACCCCCCTGCACAGTTAGAAGAAAGAGCAGAGTTCATGCCTAGCGTAGGGTGACAGGCAAGAACCAAATGCAGCTGCCAGAACCTCCACTTCTCCACTTTACAAAAACCATTCCTTCTCTGCAGCCGTGCCACTCCCACTGCCCTGTTAACCGAAGATGCACGCACGGGTAAGCACGAACAGAACGTGGCTCCGTAAAGGGAATCATAAATACTGTGCTCCCAAAGAATGCACAGCATGTGTAAATACTCCAAAACAAAGGTATCTGTCACCAGTGTTATAGAGGTTTCCTAGTGGGCAAAATTCTGACACTGCTAAGAGTCAAACAGGCAAAATGCCAAAGGTAAAGTGAAGAAAGGCAAAATTTAAAAAAAAAATTGATCTCCCCCTCAAATCCCAAAGCACGTCTCAAGTCTGTTTAATGCTCATGATTCTCACAGTCACGTTTCTCATTACACTGATGTGCCAAGGTTTCCACTCTCAAGTGATAAATTAGAGAAGTTATTGGTCCCACTTATGTTGTCCTGGAAAATCCAAGCATGAAAAAAGGTACAACAGGACCTATTAGGAAAATTCAGCGTTTAATACAAACCTTTTATTTTTCAATAAAAATGAGAGCGGCAAATAAGGAGTTGAATTTTTGACACAAATTTCTTCAATAAAAACATATACAGAAAAAAGTAATATTTAACAAAATGGAGCTTAACAATCAGGCACATCACTGAGGACACTTCTTCAAGAAATTCTAGTTGTCCCATACAGACATATCTGGAAACATTAATTCAGTGAATAGCCACAGCATTTTGCAAGAAGCACAATCCCATTCAGCAAAGATCAAAGATGGGGATAAATGTTAAAAATAATCATAAGAAAAGCTAGCTTTTGTTCATCAGAAACATATTAGCAGCAGTGTACAGGCTACATACCTTACATGCATAAATCTCTCTAAGGGGGAGGAAAATAGCTACAGGCATGTAGCATCTAGGTTTCCATCATAGGTCTGGAAGGTAAATGAACAACTAAAAAACATGGGGACATAGAAGAAAGAAGGAAAATTAATAACCTCCCAAAAAAAAGGCCCTAAGGCAAAACCAGTGTTCATACAATCACACTACTGACAGTCCAAGGCTAGAAGACACAATAAGACAAACCTCATTCCTAAATATTAAACATTTGAGTAAAACTGCTGACTTTCAGCCATGAACACAACCTCAAGACATCCTTGTAATAATTTTCCATGTAGTAAAACCACAGAAGATATAATTAAGAGAACCTAAATGTTATACAAGATTTCACCCTACACATGAGTAACAGCCTCAAGTATGATATCAAAATTAAAATAAATAATACAGAAGGATGCAAATGTCTTCACTGCTATCCATCTCAATGATGTCTGATTGTTCATCACAGCACAACAGCAATTAATGGGGAAAAGCAAAATTAAGGGCTTCCTGACAAATTAGGGAACCACACTGGAGGCTTTGTTCCAAAGTTATATGTTTATTGCATTTTCTACAATGCTTTATGCTTCTACAGAAACAAAAGAGGTAAAAAGAATTTACTTCTACAGTAATTGAAAGTACATGTGCTACTTTAATATATCTCTAATATATCTATACCACAACTGATGCAGGTACTGGTTTTGCACTTTTGAAAGTACAACCACACCAATCAGCATCAAAGACAAATAAGAAGCACATCATTATAGCTTTCAAATCCTCTTATCCTGTCTACCAAACACTTCTAAAATCTATGTTCATTAAAACACATTGTCCAACATAAGTTTTAAGAAGTGTCTCCCCTCCACTCTCCTCATGTCTGCCAAGCATGAAGGGGGACATACAGAAGAAAACTTTCTTACAGACACTGTGCTTTTGGGTGAAAAAGTACCCAAAAAGTGAAATATTTTCTCTCAAGAAAACCAAAACCAAATCAGAGCATGATCCTGACAGCTGACAAATATCCTCCACAGACATTTCAGCTGGTGGAATAAGAAGCTAATTTTTCTGGCTTGGGACAAAATAAGTTCTATTTAGGGTCCCAAAACATGATGGAATAAAACCCCTCACCACCTGCTTCTTCAGACTCCTCAGCTTCCAAATAGTAAAGTACTGTATAGGAGGCTAAGGCTCTGATTCTACAATTCTACAATTCTACATTGGACCACATCTGCCTGGTCCAGATACACACATTGAAACAGGCTTTGGATTCCCAAAATATCCCAGAAGTGTTGGATCTGGCAGGTGTTGTCAGCATGCACAAAGCCTACAATCATACCCCCAGGGAAGCACAGAAGAGCCATCACAATCACTTATATTGAGGGACATACAGAAGCTTTGGTGGTCCAGCAGGTCACAGTTTAATGTGTCCCATGATGCAAGAAACCCATTATTGCACTCCACTCTTCAGCTTCATGCCCCTTTTGAAGGGAAGAACTTCACTAGAAACTGTTTAGTCATGAAGCAACTGCCTACAGCAAAGCTGAAGGTGCACCACTTGGCAAAAAATACTTAGCAATGTCCAAAGGGCTTCTGAAAAATCAGCATGTCTCCATGAGGCAACAGACACTTTCCCAGAAACCATTCTGTCAAAAAAAAAACCCCAAACCCCACAGTTTTACTTCCAGAATTAAATAAAAAATATCGTTTTATAGATGCATTTAGACCACAAAAACCTGTGAATACCAGCTTTTCATCTGTATATTGAGTTTCCTGTCCCTATTGTTCTTACACTGTCAACATGCCACTTACCTTAAAATAACCACCAGTACCCAAAAATAACTTCGTTTTGAATGTGTAATGCTATATTTGACACTCATTCGTCAGTTAATAATCTGGTTTTAGCACATGAGTGTATGACTCCTCAAGTTGCTTTTAATCTCTACAAGTACTTTGGGTGCTGAAATTTTTCTTTATTTAAAATGAACTATGGAAAAAAACCCCATAACCCCCTTTCACCAATTTAACACTCTAATGTCTAGGCTGCAGACAATGCCAAATAGATGCTTCCCTGAGTAACTGAGCTATTTAATACCAATGAGAGGATAACATCTGTTTAAGGCACAACAAAAGCATATGACACCCTGCGTTATACATCCGGATACTACTGTCATGCACAGGGAAGCAATTCTAAGTATAGCTGCCAAATTCCTCTTTTTTCCAGCAGGAACTCCTAACTGGAAACACAGCTTCTTCCTTTTCTGCATTGACACAGCACTCCCAAAGGCAGACACAGCAATCTGTTATGCCCAGATTTTATTCAAGGTCCTCTCCAAGTCAACAGCAAAAATTCCTTTGTTTTTGATGGGAGGAGGATGGCTGGGTTCCCAAAGAATTCATAGTTCAGCTTCCCTTTTAAGTACCCTTTTATCCCAGGACATACACAGCTATTCACAACATCCTATCTCATCATCCCACATTCCTATTCTTAGCTCAAATGTATGAACAGAAAAATCTCCATTTCTGCACACCCCACTTAGATACAAATCTGGGAGCACTCCAGAACCTCATGTTAACTCAGACACACATGAAGAATTAACCATCTGTGTTACTCCATCTGTTGCCTACTGTACTTTAGACTAGTCCAGAACAGCTTATCACATCTCACTTTCTTGTGACCTAAACTCAGAATGTTGGGGTTTTTAGTTACAAAAAACAATGCAGCAGACTAAAATCATATGTTTTTCTGTGTTGGGGACAGCTGTTTCAGACAATGCTGCAAACAGATTTTCTTTGGCAAGTTACTGGTTGGCAAATCGTGTTTGTTAAATTGTTTGTAGTATGAAAGAATCAAATAAAAAGGATAGTTTCACACACTAGACAAATAAAGAAATATAAAAGTAATTGCATTTCAAAAAAACTCTTCTTTCATTCTTTCTTTAAATAGAGATGGAGACAATAGACCTAGTACACTGCATATTTAACAGCAGCTTACATGTATGAATCTTAAGAATTAAGATAATATCTATCTTCTGAAATACGTTTCTCAAACTTTCCTCTAAATGACAAGCAGTCAAGGCCAAAATGTCAATCATAAATAATTAGGAAACAAAATTACTGTTATATTTTCATTTCATTAACATTTCTGTCAGTGATACCATTTAGGACTGTGGCATTTTGGCTTTCACTTGTGTTGTAGAAAATAAAATGCTCATATATTTATGTAAAAGTTATTCTCAGTAGAATCAGATCTGATCCAAGAACATAAGAATGTCAGAAGTTGTTATTCTATGGCATTTGGTCTTAAGGAAAAAAAATTCAAAAAGAGACTCTGCAAATAATATCTATATTCTGCACCTGTTTTTCTTAGCTTGCCTTTGTCACAATATTTCTAAAAATAACACCTCACATCTCTTCCAAATGCTCACATGTACCACTGTGTTTGAGTCAATTTAGAGGCTTGATAATGACACCTCACAAACAAGGAACCTGAAATAAAGAGTGGATGGAAACCATTTACACACTGCCCAGTTTTATGTCAAAACTGAAAGTAAATTAATGACTACAGCTTTCTTATGGAGTATAAACAGTACTGAAAAATTATGAATTTACCAAACTGTGTAAGAAGCCTGTAAAGACCAGGGTGGCAAAGGCATGACTTGTGATTCAGGAAGAGGAAGTCAGGTCCCATCTGCTATAGGCTTCTTGATGATTGCCTTAAGTAACTTCTCACTTCTCTTTTATACATTCATTTCAGAGTTTAAAATAGCAAAAAATACCTTTTTATTCATAGAACGGGGAAAAGATAAATTTAGTTATTTTGATGATTCATTCAGATACAGTAGCCATGGGAGACATTTTAATACCCAGAATTTAAGACAGGCAGAAGTTTCAAATCATTTTTATGCAATATAAATATATACTGCAGTCTATTGAACATTTAGAAGGGAGCCATATATTTTTTTAAAGAGCATTCACACCAGATGAGAAGTGAAAAGACTGCATGGCATGATGAATTTAACACAGCATTAAATAGTATCTTGTCCTATTACATGTTTTTAATGTATCTTCCTAAATAATTCAAGAAAGTTGTTTTATACTTCTGTGTTCTGGAAATCAGTTCAGCACCTGCACATATGACAACAGCTTCTTAATTTACTACATAGCCTACCCATGTGGGAACATTGCTTTGCTTCACACAAGGGAGAAAGTATAACTGTAATCAGAGACTTTCAAGAGTACAATACACAGTTTCTTTCTAAATATACAACCTTTCTGTGTTTAAAAAATTTTACACAAAGCAGACAATTTTCACCTGAACTGTTTAGATGAAGAGCACAATTTTAGCTGCAGGACCCCCACAAAGAATGTTTTAAGACTGTTTAGATTAATACCTGCAAAGTTGTTAAAATCTAAACAGAAATTAAAAACTATAACAAGGATAGATTATCTAACATAGGTAATATATGGAACAAAGCTCAGATAGACAGAATCTCAGAGTTTTAATCCATAGCAAAGAATCAAATCAAGCACCTGATTTAAGGATGTTCCTAGTAGTACCTACATCTTAAATTAAGAGGCTATCTACACTTCAAAAGTGTAGATAGCCCTTTAATTAGCAATCACTCAAGTTAGCTTACAATACAGTCACCGGAATTTACAGGGATTTTATTATTAAATACTGGTATTTTTACATGTTGTTATAATGATTTTGAAAGTGTATTTTTGCGCAGAAGCACCTTCACCAACAACTTCAGTAAAGCAAGTATTTATGACTGCCTGTCCTCAAGAAATGATTGGTTATTTGTCAAATCCTCCAACTGTTAGGCTTGATCTTTTTCTGACTAGCTGGACAGCCCGGATTTTTACCTGAATATTACCAAAACTGGAGAATTTATGTGCTGTATTAGGTCACTGTGAATCCAACATTAGCTAGAACTCTCCAGAAGAGAGGGCTGAGATTGTGGGGGAAACAGCCCTGCAAACACACCCTGGTCAGTGAAGAAGCAGAGGGAGGAGGTGCCCCAGGCACCAGAGCAGAGATCCCCCTGCAGCCCCCGGTGCAGCCCGTGGTGAGGCAGCTGAGCCCCTGCAGCCCGTGAGGGTCCCAGGGGGAGCACAGATCCACCTGCAGCCCACAGAGGACCCCACACCAGAGCAGGTGGATGCCCTGTGATTCAGTGAGAAACCCACACTGCTGCAGGCTCCAGGCAGGACCTGGGGCCTCATGGAGCAAGGAGCCCGTGGTGGAGCAGGTTTCCTGGCAACACTTGTGACCCCAAGGAAGACCTATGCTGGAGCACTCTCTTCCTAAAGGACAGTCTCCTGTGCAAGCCACCCAGGCTGGAGTGGTTTTGAGGAACTCTAAATTCAAATAAAGCTTTCCTACATTGCACAATGCACATACCAGTGAAGGCTAAAAGCTAATAAGGCTTCACACACAAGCAAAGCAAGATGTTTCCTGGCAAATGATCTTAACAAAGAGCCTCTTTCACTCTCAAAATGTTCATTAAACAGCACATTATGATACCCATCTTTCCCAATATTCACAGGCTTGGATTCCTTGCTCTCAGAAAAATCTTATCAAAACAGAACAAAAGAAAAAAAACAGAACACACACAGAAGGCAGATTAGAGTGTGGCCATCAAATACCTTAGTTCACTTTTCAGTTTTGCAAATGCACTTTTCATTCTAATTCCTCAGCTGAGCTGCAGCACCTTTCTTTCACTCATGTGTCCTCACCAAAAGGCTACAGAAGCATAATTTTGTCACTATAAAGGAAATACAAACCATTCAAAAGTTTCACCTTGAGACTCCTTCCCAAGAAAATACATGCTGATGGTGCCAACAGAATTGGAAAGCTCAGCTTTAATATCCTAACAGTTAAACTTTCCGTGTGGTACTCCAGCCTGTGACCAGGAAAGAAAAGTATCCTTTGATAACAATGCAGACTTCCTCAATAAAGTAGCTCTGAATTTCCACCTATCAACACTAACCAGGTCAGCTATTCATGAGAAGGAGACAGAAAGCAAATTAGACATGTCAAGGTGAAAAGTTTCATGCTCCTAATCCACCTTAAAGCACTAATGGGTAGCCTGTTCCTGTATTTCTAAGGCACGACTGGGTTTCTGGGAAAGTGTTTCTTTCTTGTATCTGAAAAAGTCATCTCACATTTTCGGGACTACCTACTCACTAAGAGTAGAAGAACTCCAAAGCAGCATCAACTGATGAACTGCAAGTTCTCTGCCAGTCCCCTGCTACTCTGGTTCTGACTGCACAAATCTCGCAGTAGCCCAGTTAAAATCAGCACTGAGGAGACTTCTGGCAACTTTTCAGCCCTGATGGCTTTTTACCCACTCTAGGTTCTTCCTCTATCAGCCAACCTATGATATCTTGAGCATAGATTGAAATTTTTAAAAGGTGAAGTCTCATTTAAAGTGCAAAGTAAACACTAATTTGGATCTTGCCAAAGATATGGACTAGTTTAAAACGCAGACGTTCTGTTCAGACCAGTATTTTTACTAAGATAAAATATACTGAAATGAACCGAATTTAAACTTAATTGAGCACAGGATTGCTCAAGTTCAACCACACTGTTTTGAAATGCTGCTTTGTATTAATCTGTACAAGTTGTCTACAAGGCCAGACATCGCGACTTTAGACTTCTGTGATTTCTTTTTTTCTTTTTTATTTGAGCCCAAAAGCTAAAAAAAATTGGGGGTCGGATTTAGCTTTACCGAAGTTGTATTGAAAAAAGTTATGGGACATGGGATAATGATTTAAAATTACAAAAGGATAGATTTAGATTAGAAATAAAGGAGGTGTTTTTTACAGTGAGGGTGATGAATCATTGCCACAGGTTTCCCAGAGGAGCTGTGGATGCCCCATCCCCCTGTAAGCTTGAGGTCAGGTTGGATGGAATTTTGAGCAACCTGCTCTAGTGAAAGGTGTCCCTGCATTTTGCCAGGGGGTTGGAACTAGGTGATCTTTAGAAGGTCCCTTCCAATGCAAACCAAATCACTCTGTGGCTATACAATTCTCCTAAAACTGGTTCAAGACCTAACTAACTTGACACATAACCATGTGTCACATAACCATAACACATAACCACAGACTACATAGAGAGAGATTAAGAGATCAATCAGAGTAAGAAAGAAGGGGTAAAATGATTGCATTTGAACACCCATTCCAAAGGTCCCCAAGAAATTTGTTGTACAATGTTTCTGCATTCACTGGTTGTTTCAAAGACTGAGGAAAAGAGGGGAAAGTCCAAAACTGACATTTTCCTCTTAAAAGCATTGACAAATTTTCTTCAAATTCAAGCAGAAAGTCGAGCAACTTTTCAACAAAATAAATGGATTCCATAGAATAAAACATGAATGTAAACAACATAAGGTTGTTTACCATTAGCTGATCAAACTGTAAAATATCATATAAAAATCTATCAACTCAAGGAGTGACAAAACTTCTTTCCATACTACATTTAAAAAAAAACACAAGGCTTACTTGCATTTGGACCAAGGAGTATGGACTCCTCTCATCACCACCTTTCTTACATACTCCAAACTGTCACATGAAATGTTTCAAGCACTGTGCATCCACCACATTAATTCTGAATACAAAATAGGATGTGGCTATGTGGTGAAGCTTTCATGTTGTAGACCAGGCATAGTCATCCCATGTCTACGAAAAAGGCATAACAACCTTCCAGAAGAATTCACATAGCACCCAGCTAGACAGGGATCAATTCTGTGTTGTGAGCCATTGCTGGTCAGCACTCTTAAAATGGGAAGGGCTCTCACGTTCTTTCAGGGGTTCTTTCCCATTGCACAAGTTTTGATACAAAGACACTAGCACAAGATGGGCACAAAACCATCACAGATTCTGGATGCCCAAAGACAGCCATCACATTGACTGGTGTCTCAGAAGAAATCAAGCCCCTATGAAGTGCAGCAAGTTGAGTACTGATCCACAAAAGGGAAATACAAAGAAGAAACATGCATTAGTTAATCGTAAAATCTAGTCCAGAACAATATAAGAAATTAACTGGGGCCTCTTTGTATATGTCATTTGTCAAAACTTTAAAATCTCAAAACTTAGCATCCACCAGCATCCCTGATGTAACAAACCTTCATTCCCAAACCTGCACCTTGTAAGGTAGCTATGACAAAGTGAGACTTAAACTTTACTACTAACAACTCCAGCTTGCCATGCAAGAGTAGACAACTGGAAAGGCCTATTGAGAGTCCACACACTGATGCAATCAAAAAAAATCATGTTGAACTATGATAATTTCTGTGGTCAGCCCTATCAAGGTGAAATCAATTAAGACATTCTATATATATATACAAACTACAAGCTTGAAGTCCTTTGTTTCAAACTCAATTAAGCTACCAGTATCTCTTTTTTCAAATATTTGTCTGACATTGCCCTTTATTCATATTATTCTGAGGAAAAATCTCTTTTAGTTAATATTTATCCTGGCTAAAAATAAATGAGCACTTAATTCTCAGCTGTTTCAAGCTCTAATTAAAACCAGTTCCACAGCCAGACACAGACAGTATTCTAAGAAGAAACAGCCTCAAGTAACACAATGTTCATTGTTAAAGAAAGTGGTTCATAAGCAATTATATCTTGTCAGCTCTAACAGTTAATCTAACCTCTTCAATGACACCCAGTTATTTTCACACTCAACATCCTGCCACGAACCAGTAATTATGGCCTGTACTTGCTATCTCTGCTGACACTGACTTGCAGACTACAGAGACATAGGCAAATGAGCTTATAACCTTAACATAACCAAAGGACACTAAAGAGGTTATTTTTTGCAGCATGACATTTATTCCTGAAATTGTCTGGCCATTAAACAACGATCGTTTCATCATTTAATCTAATTCTAACCCTGCTTCAAATGGAAAGCTTTTCCACTGCATTTTTTTTCTATTTGCAGCAAGTCATTAAAACAAGATTAATACATGATAAAAAACTGTAATGAAGGAAAAAAAAAAAAAACCCAACCCTGTAGATCTTATTTTTCTTCAGGGAGATTAAGATTTCTCATGCTGGAGAAGGGAGAGAAGGGAAAATTAAAGCTGCCGAGCAGTGGCTGCAAAAGATTCCAAGCCCCTTCACTCACCTTCCCAAACATAAGTGGGAAAAGACATCAGTTCTTCATATGTGCTTGCATTCATGACAGAACATCAGCAATAACCTTGAAAAGTCAGGGAAATACTTCTCAGGAAGACCAAGGAGAAAACCACATCCTTGTTGTTAAAAAGAGGGGTAAAGAAAGAGCCAAAGAATAATGGTCAAATTATTTTTCTTACTAAAATACAGAAAAAATACAATACCCATGGGTACAGAGAAGCAACATGTTCTAAAACTCATGTTCATCACAAGACAAGAAGTTAGTCTTGCATAGTTGTAAAAGTGGCTGGGAAACTTTGCTTGGGAAAAATATAAATGGAAACGTGACTTTTAAAAAAGCAATATGGGCTACATACAGATTCTAAGAATTTGAAGGTCATAACTGAAAAATGGGCTCTCACAATAACCAGTATCAGCAGGTATCTGAACAGATTTTTTAATTAAATTTTGAAATGTCAACAGTACATATACACTATAGGGTGTATCATTCTACATATTTGCCTGGTATATACAGAGGTATAAACTCTGTGCCTACAGAGACTGCAAAAGATTTCAAGGATTTTAAGCACTAAAAGAAGAAACTGAAGAGCTGGCATGATCCTCTTTACCTACTATGTACAGTTGATTACTAAGAGCCAGAAACTTATTGCATTACATCAAAAAAATTTGGTATCTCACCTGTGATTTAAATTATTTTCCTTGGAGTCTTCTCCTACTGGCAGATGACAAGCAAAGCCACAATACAGCAAGGTTTTAAAATGAATGGATGTTGGGAAGGATGAAAGTTTGACAAGAAAGTCTCACAGATATGTATGCTTAGCAGAAAGATTTTTGAATGTAGAAGCTGAGAAAGGAATAGAGATGGAAGCAAGTTTTGATATAGAAGAAAAGAATTGCTGAGCCAGTCTTACTGGATAACCAAGGAGGCAAAGAGTATGTTAGTTAGAAGGGGGTTTTTATGACTTAGAACAAAGGATAAACCCACCTCAAACAAGAAGATGTTTTTACCAAGCAGAAAGACAGCACAGGCAAACAAGTCAGCAAATGCTGCAAGTAGAAAAAAGGTCTCAGAATTTTCCACTGCAAGAAAACTGAAAAACAACTTCTAGCTTAAACTGTAATGTACTAACATTTAGTGATTGGAGAATACTAACATGAATATGGTAATTGTATTCATTATGATAGGCTATAGATAAAAGTTAAGGTATAGATTGGTTCTACTGTATTAAGATGCTCAGCAAAGAAAAGTATATAATGCATTTGTAACCTAAACTAAGGGTCTCCAGGCCTGCCTGCAGCTGAAGCTGACAGATGTAGGCACAGGCTCTGTCGGCCACGACCCTGGACTGCTCTAACATCTTGCTTGTAATAAACTGCATTTTGGAAGAGCCGCCTGGAGTCCCGCATCTCTCATTTAGGCTCTTACAAATGACAGTTCGAGTAGTTACTCAAGTCAGAGTTAGAAGTAGTGCTACTTTGCACTTAATGCCTGGTCCCGCAATTTTGCCAGAGCAGGGTACATCTTTGGAAAGTTGTGCTTTACTTTATTGACAAAAGTTTCACATACGTATCTCATGTAGAACCAATTTAACACATGTGACTGAGATCCGAAGAAGGCTAAAACCTGTACTACCCTGGATCACGTTAAGTACCAAAAGAATTTTCTGTTCTCATGAAGCAGATCTTCTAGACCTCTTTGGTCAGAAAACCAAATAATTTTATTCTAAAAGAGCTGAGAAATTTGAATAAAGTCTACCCAATAGATTACAGTACTTAAATTTTGCTGATTAAGCCATCTGCATAAGGGGGTCAAGTGTTTAAGGAAAGGAAGAAAATGCACAATATTGCTAAACAAAATTAAGCTTTAAGATATCACCCTAATCACAGACATATATCATTAATATAATTTTCTTTTTTTTTTCTGTGGTTCAGTGATTCTATCAAAGGTTCCATTCCAAAGGAACAGTTCTCTTTGTTACCAAATGACAAAATTTAAAACTTTTCTATTCCATCTTTCATTTTCCTTTCCCATATCCACACGATAGTTTGTCAACCACCCTACTACCCTTCAGAGCCCGAATTTCTACTGAAAGAAAGTTCTAACTCAGCCAAGAGAACTGAAAGAATTTGAATGCTTCACAAGTCATTATATGACAACCATTAAAGGGAGAGACATTAATTGCTCTCTCACTGCCTTTTATAATGAACAAGTCTTCCAAAGTTCAGTTAGGGTGCCACAGACACAGGCATATCTAAAGAATTAAATTTTGTTTTAAATCAGATTAAAATTTATTTAACCTCTCCATGAAACGATGGGAAGGGAAGGGGAGGGGAGGGGAAGGGAAGGGAAGGGGAGGGGAGGGGAGGGGAGGGAAGGGAAGGGAAGGGAAGGGAAGGGAAGGGAAGGGAAGGGAAGGGAAGGGAAGGGAAGGGAAGGGAAGGGAAGGGAAGGGAAGGGAAGGGAAGGGAAGGGAAGGGAAGGGAAGGGAAGGGAAGGGAAGGGAAGGGAAGGGAAGGGAAGGGAAGGGAAGGGAAGGGAAGGGAAGGGAAGGGAAGGGAAGGGAAGGGAAGGGAAGGGAAGGGAAGGGAAGGGAAGGGAAGGGAAGGGAAGGGAAGGGAAGGGAAGGGAAGGGAAGGGAAGGGAAGGGAAGGGAAGGGAAGGGAAGGGAAGGGAAGGGAAGGGAAGGGAAGGGAAGGGAAGGGAAGGGAAGGGAAGGGAAGGGAAGGGAAGGGAAGGGAAGGGAAGGGAAGGGAAGGGAAGGGGAATTCACCAAGAAAATAAACAGACATGAAGTTAATGGTCTTCCCCCTCTGCATCTTCAGGTATAGGATAATTCTTATTATACAGTAAGGAACCAAATTCCAAGAGGTTGATGAACAAGTTTAGTCTAACCAAACAATAAATGGTGGTTCAGCAACTAAACAGGTTTGGATATCCACGTGCAGCTTGGAGAACTACCTCACAAAACAATTCTTCAGAGTGCATTGTCCCAAGAACACACATTCCACTGGGCCACCAGAAAGTGATTAAATCAAATAATTTAGTATCTTCTCTTTTCCACAGAAATTTTCTTTTGCTAAGCAGAAGACTTCATTTCTAAGAATTAACTAAATACAGAGAAGAGGAGGATCAATTCTACAATATGGGGTACACTCTGGAAAATCCTGATTACCAGACCCATTCCCCAAGAAACAGACTGAGGAGGTCATGAGTTTATAACAGGAAGCTGCTTATTCCTATTAGGAGAAGACTGCCCAAAAACAGGTAATGTGCTCTTTGCAGAATAAGCAGAAGATGAAAAGTCTGTTTAAGGAAGACTTTGGGAGATGTACTTTCCCTTCATTCCTAGAGCTCTCTAGGAACTTAACAACAACAAAAGAACCACCAAAACATGTGAGTAGAGAGAGCTGAGCTATAAATAGAATTTTTTTCCTACTGAAATAATTACTAGAATTTCTTAGCAAAGAGCTTTAGCTGAAAGAATCCTGAGAGAAAGTTTGATACAATCCCCTTGCAGCCTGCAAAACATCTACTTCTATCCACAACACCAAAAACAGAGAAGCTATCTCCTTGAGTATGACAGGCCAGCAGAGACATTTAATTACACTCTGTAGCACTTTACTATTTACACAAAACAATTTTTTTTTAAATCCAGTCCAACTTTTCTCACAGGAAATTAAAAGCCCCAATTATACAGTCAGCAGTAGCAACACAAATGTTACTATTTGGACCATGAGAACCTTTTTACATTTATAAGAGAAAGAGAAGCAAAGAAACAAGTATCTATACTGGCTCTATATTTATTTCAAAAATATTGTCACTGAACAATTTTTTAAGTGACAAAATCAAGCACTAAGAAATTACTAAATCAGAAGAGTTTGGCTGAGCAGTTGTTACTTAGCTCTGTAAATGCCAAAAGTATTTTTACTGATCTGCAATTACAAAATGATACACTACTTCTTTCCACTGAAGCCTCAACTCCTGGCAGGCGAGACAGTGAGAAGAATATAAGCTGCTCAAAGAGCAAAAAAATAATTTATTTATTTTTATCCTGATCATTTGGGGATGCTACACTACCCAGTCTTCCTGTTGCCTTCAGAACTGTTAAGTTTCTTTAAAGAAGACACTTTTCATCATCACATCGTTCAAGCATCAGTGCATGTTATCTTCTTATCTTCCCTGTGCAATAAGAACATAACTTTCCCTTTGTATAAATAAGGGCAGTGAATCACCGATGGAGATGGGGACAGAACTTCAAAACTTGTCTCCAGTCACAATTTTACAGACTACTCATTCCTGTAGTTCACAGATGGACTTATCATGTAATGTTCCCATGTACCTCAGGAGAAATTGTGAGAGTCCAGTTCTGCCACAAATAACATCCAAAATGCAGACAACTTGCAATTTTAGTGGCCATCCATGCTGAAGTTGTTTTAATTAGTCCTTTAAAGAGGAAGTGAGACTCATATATGTCTTCCTTTGTATATCACTCATCTCATTCACAAGATCAGCCTTCCTATCCTTGTAATCTCTTCCCTACACACATGGTGAGACATGGCACTTTCAGACTACAGCCCCAGCATCTTGCCTTCACTCTTGCCAAACCTTTGGAGTTCTGTCCATCTGTTAACCATGTATTGTAAAATAAAAAAAGAAAAAGCCCTGCCCTTCTTGAAGAAGTGATACAAATTTCTTCTTCCAAGTGATACCATTTCCCCCCTCCTTCCCAGTAAAGCACCGTACGCTGACAGAAGGTGTAGGACCAGATTTTGATAAGAATATTTGTGCTCAGGCAGTGTTTTGACAAGCTGCCAAAATTCTGCAGACAACAAAAGCAACAAGAGAAAAAGAGTATCTGTTTTCAATCTTTTGTAACTTAGCAAAAAAAAACACTCTAGGATTTCAAGCTACGAAGAAAAAGCACTTTTTTGGCTTTGCAATTATCTCTTCTGCTTTCCAAAGGCCTGCAGTAAATAACAGACTTAATAGAGGTACAAAAATCTTTTTTAATGAAGTGTTAGACAACCTAGACAAGAAGAAAAGGACATCAACTGCAGACTCTTGATGCCCTTAAAAAATAATTAAAAGTGTAGTTCATCAGACAGCAGCAGTCTGAATTCAAGCAGTAGCCGTGGGCCAGATAGTGTACAAATCCCAAATTCATCTCAGTGAAATGACACTTCCACATCTGAGCAATGCTGACCTCATTTCTTCCTTTCCCATCTCATACTGTTCCTGGTCTATCAACCACATGCAATTAAAATAAAGTTGTCTGAGGCTGTATAATTTCTGGTACATGGTTGATTTTTCCTACCCACGCCCAAATATCAGGCAGGGAAAGCAGAGGGAGCCAGCTACGAGAGAGAGACAATGTCAGAATTGGTAGTTACTGAAAGTGTACCTGCTACCACCAAGAACCAGCAAAATTTTGATCCCAAGTGTTGAACTACAAAGAAAACTGCACAAAGACATCTCCATGGAGGTTTCTATGGAAAATACTCTACACTGCAGCTTCAAACAGCTTGGCAGGGGGAGCAGAGGGAGGGAGAGGGGGAAGGCAGGGAGGTGTCACACAGTCAAAGACTCCAAACTTTATGTAACATGTGACACTGAAATCTCCTTGTCCTTGTGCCCAAAATATTAAACACAGTGAGAAAGCAGCACCCTTTCTTCACCAGAAAATGTGGACTATAGAAGATTATGATTAATTGTTTCCAAAATGCGTATGACTGACTTTTCAGTAATCCTGTCCAATCATCCTCTCAGCATTACAAAACATCCACACAGAGCCATCTTTCTTCAAAACTTTTGTTATTTAAATGTTTTCATCAGGTTTGATTTGGCTCTGAATCATAGGAAATCCTTGCTCTGAAATGTCAATATACCATTAGACTGTCCTAAAACAGAGAGCACTGTTGCTAATGACTCAAGAGGGATTTGTGTTCCTCTGTAAATCTAGTCGTATCGTGGGACAGGGAAAAAATGCACCTCTTTAGCCTAGAAACTGCTCTTGAAATTCAAGCACTTTCCCCTCAATGTCTGATCAGCTACTAAAATTAAACTTCTTTCTCTAAGCATAGACAGAAGGTAGTCTCTGATATAGCTATGATTTGCTCTAATAAAGTCTTTGACAACTGCAATCCGAGGTCTCAACTGTCCCTAAAATAATTTTGGGACGTTAAATATCCAATTGAATAGGACAAGGGAGAATGGCTTTAAACAGGAAGAGAACAGGTTGAGATCAGATATGAGGAAGACATTCTGTACTGGGGTGGTGGTGAGGCACTGGAAGAGGTTGCCCAGAGAAGCTGCTGATATCCCATTCCTGGAAGTGTTGAAGGCCAGGATGGATGGGGCCCCAAACAAGTTGATCCAGTGAAAGATGTCCCTGCCCATGGCAGGACGGCTGGAATCAGATGATCTCTAATGTCCCTTTGAACACACACCATTCTATGATTCCACGCAACAGGAACTGGAGAGAACAGAAGTGACACAGCTGGACACAGACAAAATATGGATGTGGAGACACGCTACATAGCTGTTCTCCCTATGGCAATCAGTGGCCCATATGTAATGACGGGGACAATAAAAGGGTACTAGTATGTCCATTATCCCTCCCATAAATACTCCCCAGCAGTGGTATAGGAAAGAAAATCTATCAAACACTATGCAAGAGGAAATCACCTCTCATTTTTCACATCAAGCACAGAAATAATTTAGTCAATAGAATATTCAGTCACAAAAGAGACACAGGCTCTTTCTCTAGACTAATACACCCAAGAAAAAAAAAAAGTAGCTGATGTTTAACTATGCTTTCAACATGTACTGAAGAGTACAGCTAAATCCTCTTTTGGAAGGATGGGATGAACTCTACTAACATGACAAAGATGGAAAATGTTATTTCACCCACTGTCATCACTTCGTTAGATTTCTCCCTATTGTTGAAAGATATAAAACTTTTTCCTCTAATGAGTTTCATTTTGTGAGTCATTAGGCTGGTTCCTTTGCAACTCAGAATCCTACCTGCGATTGTACCACAGGCCTGACTTGAAGCAATATGATAAAGATCACAGACTGGAGTGGGCTGGAGGGGACTTTAAAGACTACTTAGTTCCAATCCCACCATTGTGGGCAGGAACACCTTCCATTAGATCAGGTTGCTCCAAGTCCCATCCTACCTGGCCTTGAATATTTACAGTGACGGGGCATCCACAACTTCTCTGGACAACCTGCACTAGTGCTTCACCACCCACTTTTCCGTATGACACCTAATCCAAACTTGCCCTCTTCCCATTTAAAACCATTGCCTCTTGTCCTGTCCCTCTCTCTCCATTTTATAAGCCCCATTAAAGTACTGTAAAACTGCAATAAAGTCGCCTTGGAGTCTTCTCTATGCTGAACAACCCTGCTCTCACAGCCTGCTCTGTTGTAGGGAAGGTTTTCCATCTTTGTGGCCCTCCTCTGGACCCATTCTACAAGGTGCACAGCTTTGTGCTGAGGTCCCCAGAGCTGGATGCAGCTCTCCAGGTATCGTCCCACAAGGGCTGAGGAGGAGAAGCATCTCTCTCAACCTGCTGGCCACACTGCTTTTGATGCTGGCCAGGACGTGGCCTTCTGGGCTGCAAGTGCACACTGTTAGCTCATGTCCAGCATCTCATGTCCAGCTTTTCATCCACAGGAATCTTCAAGTCCTTCCCTCCAGGGCCACTCTCAGTGACTTCTCCCAGTCTTTACTCCTATTTGGAGCTGCTCCAACACAGGTGCAGGACCTTGCACTTGGACTGTGTGGACAAAGCACCTCTCTTCATACCCTTTTTTTCTCCCTGCAAAAGCTGATGCAGGTAGGAGGCAGCACCATGGGATCTGTCCCAACCACTCCCCCAAGCCTGCCTGGGAAGACAGTGGAGAAAAGGTTAGAAAACCCTTTTCTTTTATATATATATATATATATATATATAAAATATATTATTTGATATAGTTATATCATATAAATATTTGATGTCCTTTATCCTGAAGTGTCTAAAGCAGACCAGACATCATCTTAATGATGCCTGTCTCTCTCTGCTGATTCTAAAGTGGAAGTCACAGGCCCAATATTAGGAGAGATGAATATTAGCTGTGACTGTCATTTTTGCTGGTCCAGACTCATTTCTGCTTTGCGTTTTTTATTGTTTGCTTTACTTTGCTAATTCTCTCTCTGAGTTACAAACTCCAATATCTGATACTCATGCTTAAAAGTCAGCTGGATTCTCTGCATGAAAAATACCATATCTCAGTTAAATAAAATACAACAAACAATAAACAACCAAACACAAGCCACCCTCATCACCACCCCAAACCAACTCATAAACACAAAGCTAATTACAAATGTAACATTTAGATCAAGAGGTTAGGTTACGGTAAACTTCAAGATATATTTTGATCAAGGCAAATGAAAGTCAGTCCTGACAGTGAAAATCCAAGCAGATGACTTGTTTTGGCAGAATTCTGTCTGCATACAAATTGCCAGAAAGATTGATGATGCACCCAGTGCAGGGATTACAGTTACTGCAAAACAGTGACAAATAAATAAAAATATGTAGGCTTTATTTATTACTACCGACTGCAGGTATTCATCATTATATTTCCGACTCCTGGGATTTTTGCATGTACATTATATGTGTTCATTTCTGCTTTGCTCCTACATTGCCTGGCTGCTTCCTCCCTTTGAAGATGAATAAGGAAAATGGTCCATAGGAAAGATCAAACTCAAACCACTTATTTCTTATGTTCTTCTTCTTTAATAAAGTGTATTAATACTGGGACTGAAGTAGCTGAGTTGTCATGCTTCAGGAGATTGCTAACAACCACTGTAAGTTGTTTTTATCTGAGGTCTCTACAGTTTCAGAAGGGGGTGACTGTATCAATTCCCACATTTGATGGTTAAAGTGAAAACAGGAAGGCAGAATATAATGGTCATCCACAAAAATGCATACATAGAATTAACAGAACTACATTAGACCTCCCTGAAAAAAAAATTACTTTATGATGTTTTATATATGCTTCAGTGATTAAATCAAATTGTCTTGGTTTGAAAGACAGGTGTCTGCTAAGGAAGGCAGGAGCCTCCCTTGGAATGGAATATGTAAATCCCTTCCCTCTGAATTATCATAATTTTGAAATTAAGGGGCTCTCAGGCAAAGATATGAGAATAGGAATAACGTTCTTTACTAGTATGTGAAAAAACAAACAAACAAACAAAAACAAAAGGAGAACCCCTAAAACCCAACACAATTGCTCTAAGAATCTCAATAACAATAATTCTGAAGAGCTGAAAATCTGAGATTAACTTGGTCAATGGTTGAAAATACATTCTCTGATTTCTTGCACTCTCTCATCATTAGAAACATTATATGGACCAAGCAAATCCACTGATAGTTGACTATTTAAATGTGTGCGATTTTAAACTCTTTTCAAAATGTACAGTCATATGTCTAATAAAGCCAAGAATGTCAAGTACTCCTTCTGCTGGGGACAGCCAACCTTTAATCTCATGCTCCAGATCACTGCAGGCAAGCTTAAGAAATCTGTCAGCCTTCAGACACCTTCACACGCTGGAAATACAGTTGTACACCCAAAAGGGAAGGTATGAGGACATCCAGCGTACGAGAGCAATGAAGAGACACATGTAAAAAAATCCCAGTCCAGCTCATTTGGTAAAAGTTGCATCTAGCAGGATGTTTAAAAATGAACTGTTTGTTCCTTAAAGTAAACCACTGGAACATTAAAGCAGAGTTTTAAAAATAGCTTTTTCTAACATTCAAGAATTTACATTTTTATGTAAATGTATTTTATTTTTATGTCATTCTGTATTTACAAGCAGCTTTTCTACCAAAACATCAATTTGAGATTAAAAAAACATTCCAATCAAAGGAATGATGTACAGAATGATCACTGGGCAGCAGTGAGCAGAAATAAATTTTAAAAATAAGTCTGTTTGAATATTCTAGCTATTTAAACAGGTATTTTTTTCTTAGAAAAAAAAAAGTAACAATAATATTACATGGATGACTCCTCCAGATGTTGCCAGTTGTTAGGTGAAAGTATCTGCTGCTGTACACATACAAATGTAACACGGAAGACAAAATTAATATTGCAGATAACAGAGAAACAGATCACTTACTAAACTTCTGTTTAATATCTCTGACCAATGCTTGAAGTGTACATACTGCATTACAGTTTTTAACTCAGCAAACTAAAACAGGCTAAGATAAAACCAAGTTTTTAAAGTTTTGGGTTCGTTCCCCCCCCAATAACAGTTATCAAAGTCGATTAAGAGCAAAATAAAGGAGCAAAATGAAGGCAGAATACGAGTAGTATCATTCAGCAGACTATGAGCACAATAAAATTGAGATGATGAAAAATATACAAAACCAATTATCTTCTCACACCACCCAGAATATATTGCACAATGAATTTAAGACTGAATCTGAACCTGAGATCAGGCCACAGTTTATAGATCTTTTAACTCGGCATAAAACTGTCTTTGAAAAGGATTGTGGGTTGGAAGTAAAGGTGTTTTAGATGGAAAGCAGGCACAATGCTAAACTATGAAGATTAGTATCGACTGTGAGGAACATTGCATTAATGACCTCACAAAAATACTACACTAAAGACTTGTCTGTAAAACATATGTCTCAAAATTATTTGAGCTAACCAATCAAGTTGATACATGAAAAGAAAATTTCCATTTATCAGTCTGATTATCCTACTTAGCTGACTCCATCACTGGATCTCATATCAGCATTCATCAGCAGTTTGTTTAAGAAAATGCATTTGCCTTCAGACCCACTTTAATGGTTTTAATATTTTCTTACAATGAACTGACAGGATCCCAGTTAATGCAGTAAGATCATTTAAAGCCACGACTGTTTACTCTCTCCCTTCCAGACTCAAAGGAAAAGTTAGCCTCAGTTCTCATTTCTAACTAGCTATTCAGCCTCCAAAACAGATGGAAAATTGGTTATTACTGAATAGTAGCTAAGCAGATTTTTATATGTAAGATATATATATATATACTTCTACAAGGAAAATTCAGTAACTAAGGGGACAGTTATACCTCTAATAACTCAGTCTTAACCACACATACACATACAAAAAAAAAAAGGCTAATTAAATTAAAGGCAAGACAGTGGAAATGGATAATTAGAAAACAACCATGATCCAGAAGATGCTGTCAACTTTCATCTGTAGTGACTCACAGAATCCTGACAGAAAGCAGTCAACCCCATCCACCAATTACACATCTGTTTAAAAGCTGTAATGAAGACATGGCCTTTCTAACCAACAATCATGTCCAAACAATCTTCTCCTCTTTGAGGTAAAGCAGGGATGCCACTACATGTCGATTCATCTCAATGACTTTTTTGGGGGTAGAAAATAGAGAACAAAAAAATCCACACATGCTCCTCTGCTGGCAAAATATGTCAAAAACCCCTAACACCCCTGAATTCCCTAAAAATTTCCATGCATGCCTAGTGCACACATCTAGCATGCACAGATATACATACACACAGACACATGTTGGAGTACAGTCTATATGTGTATAAAAGGCTCCATGTATGAATATAATAAATAAAAAAAAAAAAAACAACCCAAATCTCAATATAAATATCTATAAAAACTAATGTGCTGGTTCGGGCTGAGATAAAGTTTATGTTCTTCACAGTAGCAAGGAAGTTGCCAAGCCTTAGTGTTTTGCTAAAAAGAGTATGAACACAGGTAAGTTTTTGTTACAGTCGAGCAGTGCTACACAGCATAAAGGCTTTTTCTGCTGCTCATGCCACCCCAAGAATGGGTGAGCTGAGGGCACACAAGGAGCTGGGAGGGGACACAACCTGGACAGCTGACCCCAGCCAGCCAAAGGAGTATCTCACAACACGTAACAAAAGCAGAGAAATATGCTGAGCTGGAAGGCACCCTCAAGGTTCATCAAGTCCAACTCCCAGCCCTGCACAGGACCATCTCCAAGAGTCACACCATGTGCCTGAGAGCAGTGTTCAAATGCTTCTTGAGCTCTGTCAGCCATGGGGCTATGACCACTTCCCTGGGGAGGCTGTTCCAGTGCCTGCCCCTCCTCTTCCCCTCACAAGGAAGTTGTAACTGCAATGAGGTTGCCCCTCAGCCTCCTCTTCTCCAGGCTGAAGAGACCAAGTGACCTGAGCCACTTCTCAAGGCCCTCCACCATCCTGGTTGCCATCCTTTGGATGCTCTCTACAGTGTCACACTCTGCACAGAAACCTGGGGAAGAAGGAGGAAGGGGCAGAAATTCAGAATGACAGTGTTAAGTGATCATTACATGTCATGGAATCCTGCTTTCGTGGAGATGGCTGAAATTCTGCCTGCCCATGGGAAGTGGGCAATTAATTCCTTGTCCTGTTTTGTTTGTGTGCGCCTTTTGCTTTACGTATTTAACAGTTTTTGTCTCAACCCATGAGTTTTCTCACACTTAGCCTTCTCCTTCTCTTCCCAATTCCACTGGAATCACAGAATCACTAGGCTGGAAGAGACCTTCAAGATCAAAGTTCAACCCATGCCCTAACACCTCAACTAGACCATGGCACCGAGTGCCACAGCCAGTCTTTTTTTAAACACTGGAGAGGAGTGAGCTAGCGGCTGCATGGTGCTCAGTTATTGGCTGGGGGTAAACCACAACAATCACTGCAAAAAAGCAGCCACTAAGGAGCACTAGACTCTAACAGGCCAGCAAGCCCCATGGCAAACATAGAAGCCAATTAATAGCTAAACAGCAATAACAGATATAAATTCAATCTAGCACTCTCCTATCAAATCTGTTATCATCTCGAACCCTTCAAGCTCCACACTGGGCACCAAAAAATACTCTATCCCAGCCAAAAGCAGCAGAGCTATGCTTATTTGGTATATATTTGTGTAATGTGAATATGCATATAAATGCATTTACATATATGCACACACAGACATCAGTTACATCTCTTTCTCAAAATTTGCATCACAAGAATAAGGTAAATTGTGGATGGAGACAGCCAGATCATAAATAAATAAATAGATAAATAAATAGATAAATAGATAAACAAAATGTGATTAATTTAATTTGGACTGTGACCTGCATCCACAGCAGAGCACATTAACCACTCTTATTTCTAGTCCTCTTTTTCACACTGCTGCTCAATACTGACAAGCATGGAAATTAGGAGATCTACTACACTGTATTCCTGTCTGCAAAGTCCCCAAAAGCACTAATTAATTCATAGGCCATAGCTTAGAAATTTATGAAAGTGAATATCTGAAAGTCAATTGAAGCAAAGAAAAAACTCTACCCTTTTTTACTCACAGGGATTACTCACTGGCCTCTTTACATCTCTAATTCAATTGCTTTATTATTTGATTCAATGCTTAAATTTTTTAAAGCTATCAGAACATATAAGAAAAATGTCAAAAAGGAAAGTGCTTTCAAAACAATGAATATCAGTTTTAACTGTTACTTACGCCTCAAATAATTAAGCTGTCAGATTCTACCCTTACATGTCACTCCTCACCCCATATTTTTAAATTTCCTTTTTCTTGACAACACAGGCTTTTTGCTCCACATGTCAGGTGCTGACCCCCTACTTTCCATTATCCACTACAGACAGTAGGTGAAGCAGATGAGTCAAAGAACAGTATAACTATTTTTTTAAAAAATGAAACCAAGCAGTAGATTTGGGTGCAGTACCAATTTATCTCCAATTCACTGGACCATCCCTCTGATGTACTTGACTGTGCTCCCATTCTGTGGGGACATGGAAGGGTTATCACCACCATTTCACTGATGCAGAGTTTCATCCAGCTGTGTAATGCACTAAGGGAAGTTGAGCAGAGTCTGCAGGCTTCATTTGACTCTTACCCCAGGGTTTCCACTAACTGCACTGGGACCTTATTTACTGAAGTTGAACTAAAAATTCACAACAGAACTGGCAAAACACAACAATGGATTTGTTCCCATCATCTTAACACCTATTGTCTGAATTAACAAGAGTTATAATCATTAAACCAGAGTATTCACAACAAATAGCAAGAGCTGCCTGTCTCCAGAAGGATCGACTCTATTTCCTACAATTTACTGCTTTTTGCTTGCATTCATCCCTTTCTTTTCTACAAATTGTAAACACTCAATTATTTCTCAAGCAATTAATGTTTCATGTTTTTATTGATCAGCACAGTCAAGTGGCTCAGTTCTGCACATCAGAATTTCGTATGCTGTAAAATGTCTCAGTGCAATATGAAGGTACAGTTACTTTATATATAGTCCCATGCATGCAGTTGTTCTCCTTTGGATGAAAAAGGAAACATTGCTTGGTAATCTGGTTAGGACAGGCTTTAAACTAAAAAAAAAAAAAAAAAACCAAAAAAAAAAAAACCTCATAGGAAATAAAACATTCCAGTCCCCAAACCCCCAAACATCATCTACTCGATGCGTAACAGTCACCAATCTGCATTTTTCTTCTCAGTTAGAGAATTTATTTTCTCTGTTTTATGTTCCATACAAGCTAAAATTGTTCCCTTGAATATCCTATAAAAATGTATAAATGAAAACTTCTTCAAAAGTAGTTTTCTGTGGGGAAAAAAAAAGCAAAGATACTTAAACTGTTGGCAAAAATTCTTCCCTTTGTTCATACTGCATTGAGCTCTGGGCTCCCCAATACAGGACAGACATCAGCCTGTTGGCCCTCCTCTGGACTCGTGCCTCTGCCCAGAGCAGCTGTGGATGCCCCATCCCTGCAAGTGCTCAAGGCCAGGCTGGACGGAGCTCTGACCAACCTGGTCTAGTGGATCCAGTGGGGGGTTGGAACTGTATGATCTTGAATGTGCCTTCAACCCAAACCATTCCGGGGTTCTGTGCTTCTTGTATCACAGAAACTGTTCGTATTCCTAAAAGCAGAACTGAACCTAGTGATGGGGATACATTACACTATCAAGATAAGACTGAGCAAAATAAGGAGGTATGCTTATTAAACTGTGATTTAAATTAACAACACAATCCAAGATACTGGCATCTACTCTATTGCCAAAATACTACCTTATTTTGATGGAAATTTTAGCCTCATCCTTACTCTAGTGATAGACCAAAATGGCAGTGTAACCAGGCCTTTGTACAAATTTCAGCACTTGGGTTAAATGAAGCAGAAAGATTGGACTTTATTCTCCTTCCCACATAATTCATGCTCTACAAATAATTGGTCTTCACTTCCTGGTACACTGCAGGTCTGTTCCAACTTGCTCGGTTATCGCAACCAACACTGGTAGTACAGATCATGCCTTTCTCTCTTACTCATTCCTTCTAATCTTCCGCCTTTTCAACAAAATGTATTTACTTTTTTTGCTAATATCTTCTTCCCCCATCTCATTTCAAAACAGATTGTTTCTCTTTTATCTGACCTTTTTAATTAGACTTAATAATCCAACAAAACACTTAACACCGCTGGGCTGATATAACATGAAAACAATAGATATACAGACACACCCTAAGAGAACATCCCAGCTTTCCTCTCACTTGGTTCTGCTCCCTAATTTTTTTCCCCAATTATTTTTGAGCCGGAGCAAGTTCACCACACAAGCTGCACAAACCTCCCTCTTCCTTTCCCCATTTCCTTGCTAGTTTTAAACTAACAGACTGGGGTAGCTCCCCTCCTCTGTTAAAAGGCTGTGTTTATCCCCAGTTTAACATAATTTTTTTTGTAAAATTAATCTCCAGCATGCTCAATGGAAGTTTTCCACATGTTCTATTTGGATGAGTGTGTATTAGTTAGTAGGTCCTATTTTTAGTTGTTTTTCCTTACTTTACAGTATATTTCCTTAAATAGCAATCTGGCTATCAACATAGAGCACAGATGAAAAATAAAACATATTCTCTGTTTCACATATACTTAGGGACATGCAGTTTTATGTTTATAAATAGGAATATCTGAATATAAGGAGTGAAATTTAGCATCGTAAGGTTAAAATAAAAATTATTATAACTTATAAATTTAAATAGATTTTTTTTCATGGGAAATGAATCCACTTAATTTTAAACATTTTTATTGCTGGAGCTGAAGCAGCTGGTATGGTAATCTTAATTATACTATAAGTTTTACTCTGAATCCCCTTTAAACTTGAGGCACTTCAACTAAGGTGGACAGGATCTCCCTCTGGAGGCCTTCAGAGGCATCTCCCTCTCTCTCTTGACAAGGTAGGAGACTTGGTTGCACAACAGGTGGGCTCCTGCATGCAAACTAAAGATGCTCACCCTCTCCTTCCTATTCTCCATCACCCATACACTGACCTATATTCCACCTCTCTGTCAGCTATGGTGATTCAGCCTGGATCAATGAAATAACTGAGTTTAAAATAACAATAATAATTCTGAAGTTATTTTCATCCAAGATCATGTCAAAGATCTCATTTACAGAGAAAATCATAAAACTGCACCAGCATAATTAAAAGAAGCAAATGGCAACACCAAAATAAAGTAAAATTTAAAGAAAACAAACCAAAAAACTCAAAGTAAAGCACCCTGGGAAGCATTAATTTCTAAGTCCCTTCCCACTCAGAATATTGTATGATTCTATGATTCATCTCTGAATGCAGATACCAATAATTAATAGAATCGGTATGGCTTCACCACTCCAGTAGCTGGAGTGGATAACATTGCAATGAAGACACAAAAGAAAAAGAACTTGCAAAACCTCACTTGAAATCAGAGGAAAGTGCAATTCCTAATGGTTTTGCAAAACTCTGCCCAAACCACAGAAAAATGGTAAGCTTTCTGATAAAATATGCTCTTCAGTGAAGCTGAGATGAGGAAAAAATAGATGGGATTTTCAAACACATTAGCAAGTCATGCAACCTCATTAGTTAAGTACACTGGAGTAACTTCTTTAGCAAGGCAGATGTATCAAACACAGGACCAGGAAAAGCTCCATTGTACAATGGACTTGATAGTTTTCATGGCTTTGACAAAAGTTTGAACTAACCAAAATCTCCTGCAAACAATGGAATGCATTTACTTGTGCACTTTTTTGACAGATTCATTTCAGGTTTTCCCTTTGTTTCACTATCCAGCATTTTCACTCTACATCCTAGCAAGCGGATCTTCCATAACACATGAGCATGACAGACACAGCCCATGTGCTTAATCGGCCTTCATCTTTGGGAAGTCTGTCTGTTCATCTATATGACAGTACATAACAAGATATGATACTATAAGCCTTCCCATCCTGCTATGGGGATACTTCATTGATTCCAAATAGATTTCCCATTTTTACAGTACTTCTTATAGTACTCACATGGGAAACTTAGTCAAGACTGAGATGGGAAATTTTTTTCTTTGATTTAATTTTATGTTTAGTATTTTACAGTGTTTCACTAGAAATCTTTAATGAACAATTAAAGAACAATGAAATGAACAATTTAACGAAGATGTTTTTTGATGATGATGATATTGAGAGGACATGCCTGCTTCACAGCAACGCAGACAAAATCTGCATTATAATAAACATCAATAAACCAAACCTATTTAATTGTTTAATACTATACAATGCTAAGAGTTGACATTTAGCAGTCACATTTAAGAGTAACTTAGGTAAAAGAAGAATGCAGCTGTGTGTTCAACGGGCAACTTATCTCGCTTCTTTGTGCTTTGAAAATAAAGTATTTTAAACCACCAATTTATCTACCAGCACACATCAGTAAGTATTCAGCAACATAGTATAATACTATCCTTGACAGGTTCTAAATACCTGTTCCAACAATGTCAAGTACATAGTTATTTCAGTAAAGTAAGATTTAAAGTATCTGAATTTTGTGTAAATAGATTCAAGAGAAAGCTAATGATTTAGCTGTTGCCAAAATGTATTTTTTAATTGACATAATAATTAAGCAAATCAGTATGAAGGCAGCCACAAACCATGGAGCATTTCTCTTGTAATAACTCATTATGAAATGTTTTACACTACACATTCATCACTAATCATTTTCATCATCATAAAAATTGGGATAGAAATAAAACTACGATAATATTTTTTTACCTCCAGCAGCAACACAAAGATGTAAGTCTGATTCCTGCACAGCAATATTCTGTATCTTTTCTATTACTGGTGAGTATGAAAAGTTTGAGAAGAAAACAGTATGAGGAAGAGGGTAAAATAGTTTCAAGTAAGTGACATTTATATACCTCCAATTAAAGAAAATATAAAAAGACAGGTGCTACACAAATAACAAAATATCCACTTCATATTACTAAGGTAAATCAGGTACAGATAATTACATGCATTACACAGAGAAAGACAGCTGTAGATTAGTACAAAATACCATAAAAATTACAATGAAACAAAACATACAGCATTCATAGCCATAAGACCAGAAAAGCTGAGAAATATTGAAACCAGTGTGATTTCTTCCAACATATAAAACACATCTGATTATAAAACACACCTTTTTTAGAAGAAATTATGCTCACTGCACAAGTTTACTGAATTTATGTTACTGTTCATATTAGCTCAGTTAAAATCCATCATTCTACAACACATTTGCCTTTATAGAGAAATCTGCTTTTACAGATACACACCTAAGAGTTAACAAGCTTAATATTCTTACAATACTTACTGCTTCACTGATTCTCTAGAAGTATGTCTTTGACAAAACCAAAAGTCTAGTCTAACTCTTATTTCCCAGGAGTTTTCCCACAAATCTGCAAAATCGAGGATTTCAAGTATCTACTGTGGCTATTCTGCCTCTCAAGGTTTTTATATGCCACTGCCCTCAGTCAGATCTATTACTTGCCACATAATCTAATATAGAAAGAATTCACCCGATTGGTTAAACTGCAGAGTGAAATGCTGCTATATAAAGCAATATTTTGAGCTTCCAGTTTAGGATGTTCCATGAGCACAACATTTTGAAGGAAAAGAGAATTTCCATCTACAAATAAATAAAAAGCTACACTCCAAATATTTTCAGCTATTTGAGATATTTTTAATCAGCATTGGCGTGGTTCAGACTGGAGGGGAACATGAGATGGAGCCATCCAAGAGTTTGAAGGAGGGAGCAGCCACTCCTGCTCATCCTCGCTGCCTGCCCAGGGGTCAGGTAAGAGATGGGGGGGTTATGAAGAAAATTAATGAAACACAGAAAAGAAAGCATTTCTGCTCATCTCCCAGCAGCTTTCATGTTCCCACAAAAGCCTCCTTGAAATGACCTCTATCCCATGGGTAATTTAAGGACTGAAATATGAAAAGCACAAGTGACACAGGTGTGAATCCAAAATACAGAAAAGGAAGTATAATGACACAAAGGAAGAAAAAAGGAGGATGGATGCAATGACACAAGTGACGTCCAAATGCACTGGAGTAAAGGATGGGTATGAAAAAGCATAGAAGCAACATGAAGTAGTGAAAATACTGTAATATTTACTGAACAAAAGCCCTCTGCCTTCCCAGGTCACCTCAACCACTTGACACGACACCTTAACTTGTCTACACATCCTATAGGCTTCTATTAACATCTTTAACTAGTGCCTGTATTAAGAAAAAAAAATCATATCTTTTATTGTCTAAACCAGGATTTGATTAAAGCAACCTTCTAATAAAGAAAAAACAGTTATTTATATTCCAGCACCAAGGAATGGCACTCACCTTTGTTCTTATTAAAAGTGCATCTTCTACACATACTACCTATTTACTTATACATAAGGAAAGTAAAATTGCTCTGGTGTTCCTTACATGATATATTTTCTCTGTTTTGCAAATAACAATTTTAATGCCTGATATACAGATCTTGCCTCTGCAGAAGTCAGCTGAGCTCTTAATTGAATTCATTTATATACCTAGAAAATGAAACACAATTCCCTTTCTTTTGCTATTTTGATTCATACCTTCCATTAAGATAGTAACAAAATAAATCACAAAACACTTGACACTGTACTTCTACACATCAGTCTTAAACTGGTAGGACTACCCTAATAGAAGTAATTATTTGTATAGTGGGAAAGGACATGAGAAAGATTAGATCTGTGAAATTTGCCTTGAACAGGGAATGAAAACCTGACTGTGAGTATTCAGAAAGTTATTTGTAATTGAATTGTTCTTGCTATCCAAATACACAACCACCTTGTTTAGGTTCTTATTTAACCAGCTCTTCTAAGGTAATTAATACAGCATTTTAGGAGGTGACCTAAATGCTAGGTAGGACTTGGTAAGTCCATTCCTACTGAGCACCAAACCTGTCACCCTTTTGGAAGTGGAATAGATCATCTCCAACTACTTGGAGCAGGTATGTACATTACAGCAGAAGAGAATGAATGGCTACTACACACCCAAACTAAATTACTGTGAAGAGGGATGAGGGAAGGAGCAATATCCTACAGAAACCCCTGACATACATCAGGCTCCATGTTAGCAAGTCCCATTACTGACTGAAAAAAGTATAATTTGGCCAGATAATAGGAAGTGATGAAAAATAAAAGGGATGCCCAAAATATAGGGGTTGCAAATGAGAGTAATTGCTTTGGAGAAGTTCCTTTTTTTTTTGACACTAGCTATAGAGGGAGTTGGGTAACAAGGTAGATGACTAACCTTGGTATCAGTGAAATGAAGAGACATGAATCCCATCTTAACTACTGCTTATAGAAAAGATAATCCCATTCACAACACAAAAGCTGCATTTCCCTGTATTACTTTATGTTAGCTCTATGTATTGCACAACTTCTATGTAAAACAATTTGGTTTAGAAAAATAGCTTTTAAATTAATTTTTCATATAGCTTTTCTGACAATCTATTTTCACCTCAAAAAGCACTATGGTTTTATATTCAGACAGATGGTTAAAAGCATTTCAGATGACAGATATTATCTATATTTATTTGCATCATAAAGCATTTTCTTGAAGGCAAAGCATTATAAAAGATAATGAAAAATGTATTAATATTTGAATTTATGAAGCAATTATTTTAAAAAACCTTCTTAATAAATGTTGCATGGACATGATATGTGGACAATGTGAACCTAAGTGGCAGAAGGTTTAGCTGGAAAATTATATATATAAAAAAATAGACTCCTTTGTGTCAAAGAAAACCCCCCCAAAAAACCCCATAGTTTAGACTCTTTTCCACTGTTACACTGTTTGTTATCTATAACAAAACAGATGATGATCTGTTTTGTTTATTATCACCATTATTACCAGACACCTTTCCAGATACATCTGCTGTACCTCAGCTCTGAAGGTTATTAGTTCATTACTTTATTAGAGAAGCCTAGGAATAGCCAGGTAAAGAGAATGTAGTTCATTAGCAGCTCTGAACAGAATATATACTAATTCAGTGTTACAACATGTAAAGTGAATGGAATTAAGGAAAGCAATTTTAGATAATGAAATTTTAAATACTTTATATTCTATTAAGTTGCTTCCAGACTCCACTGGACAAAAGACAGACAGACAGAACCAGCTATAGAGTTAATTATCCCTCTTTCAGATCTTTCTAGTGAAATAGCCTGTTCTCTTGATAAATTGATTCACTGAAGTAATATTAAGGTTTGAAACCAAGAAGTTCATTGAACTGCTGAATTATGGCTCCATACAGTTTTTTCTCAGAAAACTTATGGTTCTGGCTTTGATAAATTTGTTGGACAAAAAACTACAAAGTGAAAAAAAACTGCAACAAAGTGGAGCGATTATTAAAAATACACCTATTTCAAGGTCATCCATGAGTTTTTGCTGCCATCCAGTCCCTGAAGCCATTGACATGTTCACTGGGAAAAAATGCTGGGTGCTGCCAAGGTATATTGTTTATTGGCATAGAGACCAAGAACTCAAATGAGTAGTTCCATCAGGTATGCATTCAGCATAAACCAAACATCATTTGCAATGAAATGATGTAACAAATGTAGAAGCTAAAAGAAACTAAGCTGTGGAACAGAAGCAAGCACAGCGCTCCCAGAAACAGGGATAGGAGGAGATTCCTAGGGCACTAACCCAGGGTACAGCAGTAAAACACTGACTGCAGAGTGTGCCACTATTCTTGAATCACTATTTCCTTTGACTGTCAAAGGTTGGCTGGCACCTGCTCCTGACAGGTGCGGGAATGCCACAGCCAATGCCAGTCCAGCCCTGCTGACTCACTGTGACAGGTGCTGCCCATCAGTTCCCCCCCCGCCAGAAAAGGGAAGCTGACCCCTCCAACCGTGCCACGCATAGCTGAGAAACAGAGAGGAACCTTAAATGCCTGGCAGATGCCCAGCCAACGTGCTGCATCCAAAGGTCATTCTCTGGAGTCATCTTATTGAAAACTCATGGACATTTACTGTAACGTACATTTCTTCTGGTTAAACACTTTCAACAGAAGGTTGTCTGTGGACACAAAACCAGGACTAAGGACATTTCACAATAAACTACTTTATTACCACAGTAATAAACTACTCAAGCGACGGAGATTTCAGAAAAGCAGCCAGTTCTTACCCTGCCACTTTTGTTTGCAAAATCAAAATCAAAGCTTTCTTAAAGGTAATTATTCTCATGCAACAGAAATGATCTCTTTTTAATTGATTTTCCAATTAATTGGTTTCCAAGGCTCTCTTCACTTCCTGCAAGGATAAGAGGGTCATATTCTCTATCATACCCATGAATTTGCCAAGATTAAGAACTTCCATTTACTTAATTCACTAGAATTCACAAGAAAAGATTAAAGGTTTGGGGTTTGAATCACTGGGACAGATCTACAGTGGTCTTTTGCTGCTTGTCTGGGAGCTCAAAACAAAACAGACATCATCCCAACATCCTTTCCAGCAAGAAGTCTTTTCAACTTCCTCTCATGGAACAGTTCAGAAGCTTCATAATAAGGTAGAAAAGACTTCTCTATTCCACTCCAAAACCCATGTAAATCTGGCTCTCTCTCCCTTTCCCAAGGGCTCCTATGTTGCCTCCACTTCTCTCACAAATCATCAGATAAGCCAGGGTTGTGTATGCCCTGATGGGTAAACAGACAGATTTTCCATGTAATAGCTTTGTAACAGCCTTTCCAGACATTCTGTTCTCTCTTTTGGGGAATGATTTCTCTCTAGAGGAGGATCCAGGTTGTCCTTTGGGATTCCTAAGTTTGTCATAGCTGCCTCTTCTTCTTCTTCTTCTTCTTCTTGCCTGGGAATGGAAAAGCTTTTGATCTTAGCCTAAACAGTCATGAACTGATGTTTGGTGGCATAACAGAACCATTAGCCAGCCAGCCTCTAGCTCCTTTTCCTCTGGGTGAGCATAGCAAAGGGCACAAAACAACTCTGAACCCTGGAAACAATACTTCCTTATAATGTATAATAAACCTATAAATAGTGAAAATTCAGAACTACCAAGCTAAGCATTTTAAAGCTTTGCATGCAAACCTCTCCCCAACCACGTAAAAAGAGTTAAGGGTAAATCTCTTTGTAGTTTGGCAATTCTTAGGGCTTCCCTCAACTGGACACGTTCTTCAGAAGCCCTTCTATCTCCTTCCATAATTTCTGTGGCCTCCCTGTTCTGCAATTTAACAAAAACTAAAGGTACCAATTCCCCTTGCCCTCCCCACTCCTCACCAGGAAGCAAGACACAGAAAACAGTAAGCAAACTGTCTCCTCTCCTGTTTCCCACACTCTCATTCATCTGAGGAAAAAATAGACAGTATTTGTACAGGTAACTATGAATAAATCAATTTAAATACTTCTACCATCTGTCATAGTGTTTCTTTTTTTTCTTAAAGCAATAAGTGATCTGAAAATCTGGTTAAGCTGGCTTTTCTTGGAAGTCCAGAAACTACTTGTGAGAACAGCCTACAAAGTATGACACTATGAAGAGGTGTCAAAATGGATGTTAAGTCTCCCAAAGCAATAAGTCTCATACCTTCATTTTCACAGCAATCCAAATCTCATCTCCTAAGAAATTACTTGGGCTTTTTGGCAGCCCATATATTAGCAGCATGTGAATATTAGTCTTGTTCTTGAACTCAGATTTCTGTTAAAGGCAAAATAAAGTTACTTGTTTTATTCTCCATCTTCTGCTCTGTTCATGATACCAAACTGCTTTAAACACTCTCAAATTTTCAAGAGCATTCAGCACCAACAAGTTCCATTCAGGCATGCAAATAAGTCACTTTGGATTTGCTGGATGCTGAGTGTTCTTGAAGAGCTGACCCAACTACTGCTTCTGTACTACTTGACATACTGTTCACTAGATTTAAAGATGACATTGACAGACAGACAGTGCACTACTCAGGAGCAACTTTGATTGTCAGGCACACAGGGAGAGCAGTTCTTTTGTGGTACAAAAATGCCTTTCAAAATGATACATTCTCCCGCATATCTCTGATCATAAGTGTTTAAGTTACACACCTTGTACAGACTTCCATACTGAAAATAAAATAAACTTCCTGAGTACCCTCATTTTTCAAATACTTCCACAATTCCTCCTTGGTAATAGCAGGTCATGAAACAGACACTTGTTCTTCTCTCTGTACCTCTTGATCCTAAAACACTTGGGAGTGGTCATTACTGAATGACTGAA
Source organism: Passer domesticus (assembly GCF_036417665.1). Taxonomy (NCBI): domain Eukaryota; kingdom Metazoa; phylum Chordata; class Aves; order Passeriformes; family Passeridae; genus Passer; species Passer domesticus. Next base: position 60,967,771 of record NC_087475.1, on the reverse strand, counting down.
GAGAATATGCCACAATTAAAATCACACAGCTTTTGCTTCTGGGCCTCTCATTAGGAAGGTAAGAATTCACTTTCTTCTGCAAAACTGAAGGGGAGGCATGGACCTTCCCAGTTGTTGTCATGGATACAGCTGCTGAGAAAAATGTCATTGTACCCCTGCAGATAAATGTATGTGACAACTGCTTGGAATATGTGGTGGTAAAGCACCACAGATGTTAAACACTCTCACATGGCCACCAGGATCCTCTTGAAATGTACACTAAATTTAAAAAAAAATTAAATAAAATAAGAAAAAAAGTTTATTTTTAATCATAAAGGTTATAGCATGAAGGAAGAAAAGGCTAAGCAGTTTAAAAAAATGTTGGCACTTTCATAGTTCATGATGTCATGGAGGAAAAAATATTATGGAACAATAGAGTGAGTAAAGGATCAAGTGTCAGCCCAATTTCAAGTTATCTGGGTTTTGTCACTGTGTGCTATAGCAGTGTTGTTAGCGACAATAACTGTATTTATTAGGTCAATGGACAATTAAAAACAAAACAAACAAATAAAAAAGGCAACAAACACACATTGGAAAATTCTGTACCAAGGAAGTTCTGATCCTGATTAGACCACCTCAAAGTATCAACATTTCTTTCTACTTGGACTAGGACACTTTTAATCTACTTCTCCTTGAGCTTTACACTAACTCTCTACTGGGGACACAGGTTACAAAAAAAAATGAAGAGGTTGAAAATACGAGTTCTTCATTGAATCATAGAGTCCTAGAGCAGCTTGGGTTGGAAGGGACCTTAAAGACTATCTAGGTCCAACCCCCTGCCATTTTCCATTTCCAGTGATCTCAGATCCTGAATGAAGTAAGGTGATTACCAGGATGCTTCTCAAGTGTTGCTGCACATTGCTTAGTGGTACTTCATTGTACCATGCAGGCAGTAAAAGGCAAATACTGCTCCTACACAGAACACATTAAGGTTTGGATTCTCCTCTCCTGGTCAAGTGGAAGAACACAAAACCCTCTCCCTCCTCATGTAATCTTTCAGTTACCACACTCCTAAATAAGCACAGAGAGAAGGGAAGGCAGGGTACTCCTCCAGCAATCATTACTTTGAGTGAGGAAGCAAAACAGCAAGGGCTGGTTAGGATGCAGAAAGGTGACTTTGGTTGTGACACAAAAAAAGACAAGCAAAAAAAGAGGAGGAGTAGAAAACAGGTCTGCAAGCAGTGTAAAAGAAATCCCCCCAAAATGAGGAGCTAATTCAGCACTGTGCGAAGTCCAAAGAAATAAGGAAGCAGAACTGACCACCCTGTTATAAATCTCTCCTCCTAAGTATTTTGGGACTGGCCTAAACAATACAATGTTGTATTTTGAAGAGATATGTGAGCTATTGCTAAATGAAGCACGTTGGAACTGGAAGCAAGATAACTGCTTTAGCATGACGTAATACCCCAACTAATTAGCTCTGTTAGGAACAAAGCCCAAGAGGGCTGCGCTGGATCCAGAAGGCAAGCAGTTTATTTAGGGCTACCTAGGGCACCTCACTGCAGCACTGCTCTCCTCCAGAGAGACACCTCCTTGACATTATCAGCTGAAGTGGTAAAGCATGATGCAATAAAAATAACCGTCATCACCACCACGTGTAGAGGCACAGTTTTACTAGAAAAGTAGTTATGAAGTACATGCTGTAAAAAGAAAGGTGAGAACATCCACTTACACCTCAAAAAGGCTGGTTATTTCACCAAAGTTGGAAGAGAGCATCTCCTTTTGATGAGCAGCCAGAGCACAGATCCTGCCCTAGCACAGATTCCTACACTGCTCCTTTCACCACAGGTCATGACATTCGTCCCAGCCAAGAAAGTAGTTGTTGATCCGTGTTCTGCCATATCTGATCATCACTGTGGCCCAGCACCCTTCCCTGGTGTTCATTGCAACACAGGCCCTTTGAAGCTATCCAGTTGTTTCAGAAAAGAAAAGCGACAAGAACAGAAAACAACTTCAAACAACTCACTCATGGCAGGTCCCACGAGACTACTACACCTTCCCTCTTTGTGTAGCAAATGATTAGGGTAATAAATGTTTTAAAATCAAAATATGTTCTTAGCGTCAAAACACATATAAAGCTTAGAACATCATGATTTCACTCCTGAAAGATTGAAAGGGGTAGCTGGATTTTTAAGATAAGCAGTCACATTTTTCTATTTGGCCTCCAACAGTAGTAATTAGAAATATACTAAATTCATGGAAGAGATCCACCTGAAGAAAACAAAGAAAACAAACAAGGAGTGTCTCAGAAGCTACAGATTGCAGAAAAGGAATGAAAAATTTCAGAGAACAAACACTGCCCTCAAGGCAATATTGTCCCTTTTAAGATCCACCCACAGAATAAAGCCCTTCCTGTAAGCACCTCTCTTCCTGGAGAAAAGCTGTCACAAAGCCATTACAAAAGGCAATACCTGATATGGAGCAGGACATGGAACTCCCACAGGTCATTTTCCTGAGCAAGCTGCCCCATGGTATTTCTGGGTACACATGTGCAGCAGCCAGCAAAATCTACAGGCACTTCAATCCTGCTGCTCATTTGCTATAGAATTTTGCAGTGTGATCTGTTTACTATAAGTACAGGTTAGGTACATACTAAGAACTCTGCACAAAGCACTAAAATCACACTTCTCACTCTTACTTCTACTCCAGAGATACTCCTTATTTCTGTGTGTCTGGTTCTCTGTCTGAAGCATGGCTTACATACGAGTGATGTAAGTAGTACATCCCTCCCTGCTGATGTACTAAACACCCTCTCTTTCACTAAGCCTTCACTTAAGCTTCTGTTGGCTGTGATGACACATGAAGACACCCTTAGAAGCTGTAAGAGCAGTCCTGTTCATTGGCAACATTATGCCCATGTCAAGGCCCAAACAAAAGATTTAGAGGTCACTGAGACAGACAGTTAAGTATTCATTGGGATGTGTACTTGCAGGACTCCAAGACATTGCCCCAAAAAATGTGTTCTTAAATTACTTTCTTGTTTGCAAACAATCCTCTGCCTCTGCTTTGATCTACCTTCAAAAGAAAGCTGTTCCACACATTAAATTCTGTTTCAACTGCACTGATGAAATGTGCAAAGTGCCCTTTGCATCCTGCACTCTTTTACACTGAAGCTTTTAGGAACGTTAAGCAGATCTATCCCCATTGTTCAAATCCCAGGATGCTGACATTTCAAATCAAACTCTCCTCTATGCAACTTGTGAAAATAACAAAGATAACCTCCCACCAATGCTCAGGCAGCTGCTTGCCTATATGCAATGAACCCAGCACAGGTTGCCAAGAGACTGCAATGATGAGCAGTGTTTTTTCCTGAATATTCTCAAATGAGCTTTCACTATATATTATCTCTGAGCAATAAAACATGCAAGACCACATTCTCATTTCAGTTCAGAATTCATTTTATTGCCAATATATAAAAGGAGAATTTTATTTTTATTGATTAAAAACATCATAGTATGTCTGTTAAAACTGAGAATAAGCAATTTTCAGATAACATGTATAGAAAATCCCCCCTGAAAACTCCATTCCCTAGAGTAAAAATTAAGTGCAGATTCAATGAAATTTAGAAGTTTCTAAAGAACAGAAAAACTAAGTCTACTGTAAGATACTGATAGCGATTGTCAACCTTTCCACCTAAGAATAAGGCAATTTAGAAATTAAAACAAAAGCCACCATTAAAACTTAGGTGTTAGAACATTTTTCCTTATTTGCAACTATCAAGATGAACAATAATTTTACACACTGTGTGCTACTTAAAGAACAAAAGTTCTTTTAGATGTGTTTCTAATACAACATTGCATACATTTTTAGGCCCTAATCATTGATCAAATTTTTCAAGCAAAATTCAGTGCTACCAGCTACCTTGTTTTTCCTGTGGATACTGCATATTTTTTGTCATATAGCTTACTATAAATTTATTTTTGTTTAAATTACACTACATATTTCTACAGTGAAAGAAAAACACAGAAGTGCTTTTCTGTACATAACAGAATTCTGCACACACCAAGAATCAGAGGTTTAGTATTGCTTAACTCCTTGGGGAGAAGAGCTGAAATCACTATTTCTCCATCATCATATGCTGTGGTAAAACTGATGAGTGGTGTTAGCAACAACCGACAAAGTTTATGCAGTAGAAGGTTAAATAACATGAAAGATGAAACTTGGGCTCAAACAAAAGACATAGTCTATCAATTAAACTGCACAGCTTGAACAGCTTGATAACCATTTCCGTGATAAAAAACTTACCAGAGGGAAAGCATTAAAAGTATAACCAGAACATGAATGACCAAGAAGTCAAGAAGTCTACATTTTATCAAGTCCCAATGCCACGCATTTTGTTGCTGCATTTATGTGGGTCTTTTTCTGTACCATACTCATGACTTCTGCATCATTTGTCATCACCTCCAAGAGGTGAGTATCAGCCTCCATGGCCAGACCCAGTGATGTTAGAAGAATGAGCAAAATGATGTAGCACTATCCAGGCACCCTCAACTGCATCTTGATGAACTGCACCTTTGTCAAATCCTAGGTCATCAAATGCAATACAGAATTACACCAGAAACAAACAGATAAAAAAATAAAAGGAAGCAATTATTTAAATTATTGCAATTTCCTTTTACAACACATCCCAGCTTTCCCGAGCCCTGAGTCCCTCTTCAAAATCTAGCTTTCAAATATTAACTAAATCAGCATACAAACAGTCTCTCAGCAAATAAATCACAGCCACAGTAGGGAGACTTTTCAAAAAAAGCAATCAGGACAGGGAGGTTTCATTTACAGAGAGGAGAAAGACTTTAGACCTTGATAAGGCATAACATAATTCCATGCCATTGATCTGCAATCATATAGCTGTATCTGTAATGCAAACAACAAGTTATTTAGCACACTCTTAATTAGGTGTAATAAGTGTACACTAGCACATAACTGAATCTATAAATAGACAGCAACTACATCATTTCACTGCTGCCACATGTTATGAGGCATGGGAGGGAAAAAGAAAGGCACTTTGCTTTTTTAAGACCTTTCTTAAATTTGTTTTAGTGGTGGGGTTTTTTTGGGGGGAGGGCTGTGTTTTGGTGGGGTTTTTTTTGTTCCTGAAGGTATTTTAATCAGGCCTTTAAATACTGACAAATCATCCTCAGCAGACACAGGTTATCCTCATCAATTGTGTAAAATGAAGAGAGAATACCTAATTTTTAATAAATCAGGAACCACATTCTATCTATCTGTAAGACATTCAGAGAGAAAAGGCTCTGGGCAACCAAATGTTGGTTGCCTTGAAAATGTCCCTGCTCTGAGCATGGGGGTGGGACAGATGACCTCTCAAAGTGTCTTCCAACCCAGATTACCTTTATGATCCTGAAACATTCATAAACTTTTTTTTCCTATAAGAAGTCCCTCTCTATAACCTCTCACACCTACACACAGTAATTTAAACTGTAAACCAGCTACAAATAACCTTGGGGTATATTTCACAGGAAAGGTATAATCATTTTTAAGAAAATTCAGCAGAAGCTCATATGCCTCTTGCTCTGGCTATAACTTATTTTTATTTTGTTTTACTCAAATAGAAAAATACAAGATTTCCCTGTAATTTCCAACACCTCACCCTGACAACCTCTCAGGGACACAGATTTATCAAAATCTCAAAGGGTAATTTGAAATATGAGCCCTTTGTAAAACTGCTGGCAGCAGATCCCTGGTTGATGAAGGAGTAGAACCCATGATGTTAACTCTTTACCTCCTCTTCAATGGTGCACACAGCAACCAAATATTTCAAATAGGAAAAAAAAAATCTCTTTTTTTACCCTAAACAATGTAAGCAAAAAAATATAAAAATATAAAGAATTGGTTTGTATGCATACACACACACAGAACTCTGGGCTCTAAATATTGTTCTCTATGCAAGAAGTAAGATCATCTGAAACACACACATGATCACAACTGTGGAAAAATGCAAAGCTTGAGGAAGCTAGAATAAAAAATATGTTTTGGGGTTTTTTTTTTACAAAAAAAGCTATTCACGGCAGTTGCATTTACATGGCAACAGCAGGTAACATGAGATAACACACAAAAGCATTTTTAAAGACAGGTCTTTAAACATACAGCTTGACATTGCCAGCACATTTAATAGCTTGCTTTTGACAGGAGCTCATCAGAAGTTCTGTACTTTACTAGTATCTTCAGTTCCTTTGAAATGCTGAAGAAGAAGCAGAACGGAGTCTTCCAATGCAGCATGAACAGCACAGATAGAAACCTGACAACCCACTGAAGCCTGAAGGATTTTTTTAATGCCTTTTATAGAATTACCAAGTTGGGCAAGGGAAAAACGTGTCATCTAGTAGACAGGATACACACACAGACCCTAACTTGTGCAACCTGCCTTTAAATTTCTCAGATTATTTGCCAGTGGATCGGGGAGGATTGGAGACCACCAGCCTAAGCAGCAAACCATCTCAGGTATAAATTTCATCTTACCTGCACATAGTTTTGAGGCACATTTTAGTCAATGTTCTCTCTACAAAATGCTAACCAGTGGACTCTGTACAGGTAAAAGTTATTTCTTTGCTTCCAGAAGCATCACAGAATCATGTTTATTAGCCTAACATTCATTTATAACCAAATTTTTAAAAATAAACAAACCTACAAAAAAAAAATCAAGAATCCACTAAGCCACACAAAGAGGTTTTCCTAAATTCTGGTTTCCCCCTGTAAAACCCTCATAATGCAAACTTCTAGGTTATATGAACATTTTGCTTGAGTGAAGTTTCACTCAGGGGAAAGAAAATCAAATTTAACATCAGATAGATGGGTCTGAAAGTTATTCCTGGTTTTGTCTGTAATGAGAAGCTGTGCAAATGGGGAAAATATTTTTTACTTCCTTGAAAGTTCAAATTTAATCAGAAACATTGGTTCTTCATCTCACACCCAAGTAAATCACACTAGCTCCCCATTACAGATCTGCATCCCCTCTGCATTCATCCCAGGCAGAATCCACACATTATAAATGTATCATTATATACAATAATAATAAAAAAATACTGTTTACACCATGAACACCACTATATTCTTTCAGATCCTTGACTCACAAACCCCCTTTTACCCTTTGTGCTCCCTTTTATTCACTTTAATAGATCTCTGAGACTGAGGCCAATCAATGCTTGTCTAGAGAGCAACTCATGTGAAGCTCCCTGATGCCTCAGGCAAAAAATGACAATAGCTGAAAAATCAGCAAAAAGGGTGCATTAATTTTCAAGTCAATAGCTCCACAGTGAACCATCTGCTCCCAGGATTGATCAGTACCACTGAAGGAGGAAGCAGTGAAGGGTGAATCTATTAAAAGAAGTAAACTCATATACCTGCACCTTCTCCAAGACTCCACACGCAGCAAACTTCATGGTCTTTGGCAGTTACTCTCCTTATGGGAACTACTGGGAGAAATCTTAAAGAGGCATAGACTAAAAGGAAAAGGGATGTCACCCCTTCTCTGTTCAAATTCCTGAAGAAACCATGAGAGCAGCAGGCAGGAAAGAAGGGAGAGAACACAATGCAAGATGTCTCTATGGGAGCGTTAAAACAAACACAGAAGTATGTGCCCGTCCTCACAGTCAACAGAGAGTATACACAGGGAGGAAAGAGGTCTCTGCCTGATGGGCATCTGGGCCTGCTGGATAGCCATGCTGATCCTCGCCAACATCCTCAGCTGAACCAGAGCAAGCCACCCTTCCTACAAGCAGAGACACCACTGACCTTCCTCTCACTGCAGAGGATCACAGCAGCAGTAAGGACTACCAGCAGTCTAACTGAAGCCATTCAAACTCAGTTACTAAATTTAAGCAACCACACAACAGGACATAACTGACCAGAGCAGCATGACAGTCCTTAGAACCACTTAAATCTCTGCAGGCATGAAAAACCTCAGCAGATCTTCCCAGCATGGAACTATGCCAGAAGTGCAAAATGACACCGAGGGCACAGCCGGTTCTCCTCGGTGAGCACATCTAGAAAGACCCTGGCAACGCATCCTCCTGGGGACTGCCCACAGAGGGGCTCCTGTTGCTTCCCACCTGGAAAATATAGAGGGAGACTGGCCACCCACAAGCTACTACTCAGTTTCAAAACTCTATTCAGGTTGCTAAGTGACAATAAAGTAGAGCAATCTCACACAATTTGCAAACCCCAAGTGCCTAAAAGCAAGGAAATGAATTGTCCAGATCATCATAAATCTCGTGCTGCCCATCTAATAAACAAATAAATTCTCATCAAATGTAAAAGCTTGCTGAATTCATTACAATAATGCTAACTGTCCCAAGAGTACAAGATCAGGTTTTGTTAATGTGCTTTCAGTATCTAAGTGGTGAAATATTCCCAAACAGGGATATTATTCAAACAAAAAACTTAGCTAAAAAAATATTTTTGCTCTTTGTTCTTAATTGTGCAATATATAATGAGAATTCCTACATGGTAAAAGTTTTTTTAAGTTAACTATGATTTGACTTTGTATACAAAATTTTTATGACCCACATCTGATGATCACTTAAGCACCAGCTTAACTTTAAGAAGTAATCAGTCACATAGAAGTGTACAGGGTGACTGAAGTGTTTCAGTATGTGCACAAATGGTGTAATAGAATAAATCTCTTAATTAATTTTAAATAGCAACTAATGTGGTGCTCTTATTTTTAGCATATCAATGAAATATTTATTTTGGATCAGCATTAAGCTTGTTTGCAGTGATAAATGCAGTGTTTACATTAAGAAAGAATGAGGCTTCTTTTCAGTATGATATAGAGAATATAATTTATGGATGCCCCCAAGCCAGACTTTTTTTTGTGTGTGTGTGCCATTGCTAGCAAATTGAGAGTCATGGCTTGAATTTAGTATGATACAGTTATGGTTACTACACGTATTTAGTACCCTGTTTACATTTTTATAAGATTTTGGAAAATGCAACCGATTTTTTCAAGGCCAGAGGGGAAAGGATAGAACAGCAATGTAAAAAGGTGGCAAATACAAAGGTCGAAGAAAGGTTCTCTCTCTTAATAAAGGCAAAGTTCAGATACCAAAGTATCAGACTGAAAAAACACCAAACAAAACTAGGCATGCTGTCAACAACTTCAAGCAGTTGTTGACATCATTTCACCCTACTTTGCAAATAATAAAAAAATCTCAAAAATTTAATGGCCAACCAGAACAAAATACTGGTCTTGTGGTTCCTTTGCAAGTAAGCTACTGAAGTGCTCTCACAAGACATCAAACTATGTCTTAATTATCCCTGTCAGAGGAAAACAGCCAAAACAGCATGACTACAGAGCATTCTTTTATACCCAAAACTCCATATTCTGAGCATCAATGAATCCACACATTACCTTCTTGCTTTGCTAAGATTTTGAGGTCTACAAACTATATATGTTCTCCTATAGATCCCTTACGAGAAGTATGGCTGATCAGAGTTCAAAGAATATAACAGGAACATTGTTTTAAAAGAAATATATATATATATATAGCCTTTTGAGTGCTCCAGAGCAACACTGGTCTAAGCTGCCTTTTATTGTCTTCAGCTAGTCAAGAGAATTTCAACAGTTCCCTCCAGAAAAAGGCTTTGTGATAGCCAGACAGACTGCTCTTTTAATCACTACTTCAAATACAAAACCACTGTAATTCTAGGTATTCTGCTTTAGATATCCAAACTAATTTGGCTAGTCCAGCTAGTCATCCAGTAGTCATACAGCAGTCATACAACACTGCTGCATCCTGCATTCTGACGTAACTGCTGGAAACAATTCAAAATGTTTGCAAATTATCTATATAGCCTTACATGGATAAAGACCCAGCTATAGAATAGTCCTTTCTTGAGCTCTGGCATGGCTGTTCTGTGTCTCCAAGACTCTTCACACGAAGTCCACAAGATAAGGCATCTCAGAAAGGGATTCCCAGTTATCATTTATTCTTGAATAAGACTCTTTTTTGCTTCTTAAAAAACAGAAACTCTCCTTAAAGTATAAAATAAAGTGTTTCACCCAGTCTTTTTTGCAGAAAAGCATTCTCCACCTCCTTGGAACAAAACATAAAATAATCAAAATCTTGTATTAAAGATGAAAGTGTGATTATCTTTTTTCCACCTTCACAGCTCACCCAGCTGGCTGGGAGGAAAAAAAGGGTAATTCTTGTTATCTCACAGTACAAAATAAAATACTTTAAAGATTCCAGAAAAAAAAACAAAAACAAAACCCACCAAAAAACACAACCACAAAAAACTCAAACCTCAAAAGCAACATTCTTTGAAGACCTGCTTGCAAATACCTACTGTAAAATGTTACAAGCTCCTCCTTTCTTTTACTTAGCTAGCAATTTAAGCTTTGCCAATACATGCATCACTAAAATGCCTTAGCAGATTTCATTTCAGTTTTATACAAACATGTGTCAGAATTTGGAGTGGTAATGACCACTGTGCCTTAAATAGTGTAACTCTTTCCATTCTAACCCTGCTTACTTCTACATAGTGTGTTCAGTCATTTTTAGCTTCCCCAAACTATCATGTCTTCGCCTGAAATTTTCCTTTAATGGACTCTGTTTTGAAAGCTTATGTAGACACACAGCAATTATGAGAAGCAACAAATACTGCACACCATTTAATGCTAGAAACTGGTTTGCTTTATCCAGGCATACTCTAGAACAGAATTTTATATATATATTTTTATATATATATATATATCCATATCAAAACTTAAATATATTGCCCTGTGCATACATATGTGTGTTTCATATATCAGGAATACACATTAATGAATATTGCACTTTAAAAATAGGTTAAAGTCCCCAGGACGTGATGAGAGAAACAAATTTGCCTGATTTTACAACAGTTGTGGGGAAAAAAAAGGTGGTGAGATATTTTAGTAAGGATGCATATACAGTACACAAATTTAATTGCAGAATGAAAATAATGTTAAATACGAATACTGAAGACAGATATCCCATAGCACCCTTCAGTCTGTTCTGTGAACACTAGCAGGTGCCAAGAACTTGAGGACAGTTGCTGTGCACTTCCTCGCTAGTGACACTATTCATATTACTGCAGTTGCAGAATACATTACAAACTACACTGCATTTTGAAGCTGTGCAGAGTCGCACAATCCTAATGCATATAAAGGATCTCCAGTGGGGTAAACTTTGCTACCATGGTATTTTCCTGAGAACTTCTGGTGCATAAAAAAATCACGTTTCCTTAACCAGAAAGGAATGAACCACTGCTTAGTTGAGTAAATTGGGAACCATTAAAACAAGGAAAACCAGATCACATTGCAAAGAATGATGCTCATGCATTTGAAGACTGCTATCACTCACAGCACTTTACATTAGGTGAATTAACAAGCTATGGTGAACCGAGAGAAATGTATACCAGAAACAAACAGGAAGTGACTGCTGGGACTTGGCACTGTCAAATGTCACCATATGGAAAAGGTTAGAAACTTTTTGAAGGCTCAGTTCCTAAATGGCTGGTGCGAAGGCAAATAAAACCACATTGGGGAATTTAATTAATTTACTTTTATTACTCCATAATGATTTAAGACCTCAAAAAATATTAATAACTCAGATAAGAAAAGTCAAGTAACAACTCTTGCAATTTAACTAAGCAACACTATATTATCTCCACTAATTATAACACAGCCTTGCTTCAGAATATCTCCCATGTTACAGCAATTTCATTACTAACAAAAACCACTGGGGGTGAAGGAGAGGAAGAAAGCTTTGTCCCACATACCTTACAAGTGTATTTATCTTACTCAATACACCACATTTTCTTGCATTTCCTAAATTGTACTTTCTGCTCCAGAATGTCTGCTTCATGCAAAAATAAACACAGGCCAGCTACTCAATGCAGATTTGAGAGCAAAACACATATCCAACAGAGGTTTGCATTAACTGGATATGGAGCCATTAAAATAGGAAGCTAGGTCAGTGATAAAAGTGCTACTCTTCATACGCAGTTTTTTGCAGAGTACTCAAGACAAGAGTGGGAGCTGTAACTGTGCTCATCTGACAACTATACCTCCACGTGTCCAGGGATTGTTTCATTTATTAATCTTCTGATCCTCAAGGTGAGGAGAATTCAAAGAGAAAAAGTGTGAGCTCTAATTTGAACTTTCCCTTGTCGACATGTTTCTGCTATAAAGAACTGAAGAAAGGCCATCTTTTTAAGGAATGTGCTTTGCACTACAGCGATTAACTTTAAAGCAACTAGAAGCCAGCTGATGGCAGGCAGTTTTCAGGCTGTAGCCCCAAGAACTGAAGTCATCTGTTTAAGGAAGGCACTGACTCTGCCTGTCTTAACCAGCATCTTTAAAAATGAAGAAGCCAAATTTAACACACACATGGAGAACTTTCCATTACTTCAATCTCCAATGTAACCCTGCTTGTAACCCAGTATCATCATATACACTACTTCAAAACTGTCTGACTACAGTTTTAAAAAGTTTTCAAAAATCCAAAATGTATATTCTTAAAATATTTGTTGATTTTGGTTTTTGTTTTGGTTTGGTTTTTGGTTTTTTTTACGCAGGCATGTTTTATGTGCTAAATATTTAGGTATCCCAAAATGAGGGGGAAAGATGAGTAGACATTACAAAACGAAGAGTTGTTTCCATTAGGGATTTTGGCTCAAAAGTGCTCAAACTTCACAGCATACCTGTCATCCATTTATTCACTAGTGTTTCCTCCATGGAACACAAACAAACTCCACAGATACAAAAACCTTCCAGGATGACACTTAAAGATACTGGCTTTAATTTTACAGAAGTCTGAATCAGTTTTGGTCCTGATTTCCCGAAAGGTACCTACTTGCTACAGTGTCACTCTACAGCCAAGTGTGGGGCTTTAGCCAAGAGTTCCTAGTGACAAGCAACATGTTGTCCTAAAGAATAGTCCTTTACACCACTACTTCTTCCCTCCTTCTCAAGTTGGCAGACACAAACACATGTTGATCTTCAAGTTTTCTCTTTGGCGTAATTAACAATGGCCACACTTTGACACAGATATGCTTTAAAGTATTCCAAAAATTTAAGAGATAGATATGCATAAACTAAAACTGCACCCATAACAGAAGTTACAATGATGTCCAGCCATATCACCAACCTGTTTTTCTTAGCAACTGACTGTAAAAGTAGCTCCACTGAAATCAAGCTAACAGCTTGCCAAGGAAGTTGCTATCCAGTGTGTGTAAGCTATGGCAAAATTGGACAACAGTCTTCTAAACAGAACTGTGAACCAATCATTAGCATATCACAAACAAGCAATAAACTTTGGTGTAATTACATCTGCCAATACAATACTCTTGCTTTGCATCTTCTCATTCTCTTATTCACCCCCTGCCCTCAGCTAAGTAATCAATTGGTTTTATTTAGGAAGAAAAGAGCAAAGAGTAAAAACTGCCTTTGAGAACTACAGATGTTAGAAGTTTTTAGGCTTCTGTTTGTGCTAGTAAAAGGGGTGGTTTGTTCTTGTACGTATATTTCCTAAATCTTGTTATACACACATTAAAAAAATCCACTCCTGAGTGATTCTGTCTGCAAAGTATCACCATATGGTAGCTTTCACAAATGATCAACTGTACCAAAACATCTAAAAATAACATCTTCCTTAAGTAAAACAAAAACAATTATCAGTGGAGACTTTTGGGTACAGTTCTGAGCTAAGGAATCGATACCACATCGCTGAAATGCTTCAAGTAAGTAAATAAGCAACCTCTGTAGAAAAATAGCACAGTCCTAAATGGCCCACAAGCATCAATGATAAATGTAATATACATGCTTTGGGTTCTTTCAAAAGTCTATTCTTAGATGCAAAACAAACTCAATCCATTTAATTAAAACCTTAGCTTACAAACACATCCACCAAGTAAGTGAAGCTTAACAAATCTAATTTGAATGAAAGGGACTGGCTGGGTAAAAGAGCAGCTCCCTGATGTTCCTTGCTCTAGTGGTTTCATGTAACCACTGATCACCAACTACTACAACAGCAAACATACAACACCCTTAAACTAAATGGGAGTTGTCTGTCTAAATATAGCTACTTTTAAATAATGCATTGTGAGTTATAAAATAAAGTGCTACTGAATTATTTAACATGGGTCTCATCTTTAACAATGATATATCACTTTTAATTAAATTGAAAGAAAGATGTTTATATTTGGAGTTGCATATTATTGTAAATTGCAACCAGTAAAGCAACATTTTAACTCCAGTTATGTCAGCAGTCAGTTTTTCCTATATATATCTGATTCACAGAAATAGAACTGGGACTCAAGCTAAGATAAGCAAAAGCAAGACTTGCAGAGCTGTCTTAGATCTTCAGGGGATCCCAGCTCAGCATTCATTCACAACCTTCAGATACAGAATATCCCACCCATCTGTAACAGTTGGCAAGAATTGGCTGGGATCTCAAACTCACCAACCTGTGTCGATAACATTCATAATAGGCATGTTTTCCTTATGCAAGTATCAACCTCTTTGAGAGCAAACACTCAAATGCATTAATACCACTACAGCTAATAAAGGCATTGTGCTCTGTAACTTTTAAAACGTTCTGAAGACACAAAAGGGTGTTAAAGCTGAAAATCTGTGTAGAACTACCTTTCCAACACAATAAAACAGTTGTATATTATTTAATCTAGTAACCTTTCAACCAGGCCTAACATTAGTAAATGCAAAATTAACATTTAGCAACAAAATGAAATGACACATCTTGTTTAGGAGGTTTCAGGAACAAAACTGCTTTCCACCTCACATAACGGAGTAACATTACTGTTTAACAATCACTGTTTGAAGGTGGCCTTTTGCACGTAGTGCATGGTGCAAAAGCCCAAGGGAAGAACAGCACCAACCGGAGAGGACTTCACAAACTACTAACTTTAATGGGTGCTCTGTAGAGGAAACAACACCACATGACCTATTGTGTAGAAGTCAAACCCTAAGTGTGATCAGTTCAGGCCTGCATGTAGTCACTTTGCCCCTCAAAACAGACACTTCCAAGAAAAACCCTGATCTTCATGTCATTGCATCAATAAACTCCCTCCAAGGGGGTTTTGTGCAGAGCCCATCACTGACTGTGGACCACGGTTTGTAGAAAGTCATGGGATCTACACAGCAAGTCTGTTTCATTATGTTTATGCGTTCAAATGCCTGCCTGTTGATTTTATGGGGGGGGGGGGGTGGAAATGAAATAAATTCAACATCCATGAAAAAGGTTAATTCCACTGGGACAACTTCGGCAGCCCGAGACAGCCAAAAAAACCTGCATTAACCTAAAATTTTGACAGCTGCTTTACGCATCCAATGCTACGAGCGAGGATGTATAGAAGTTTACTTCTCTTTCTGCGAGGTGCCTTTCAAAGTGGAAGCCGCCTTTCCCTCCTTGGCGGCGCTCCCGAAGAGGAGCCCGACGTGCCACCGCGGGCTCGGTGCCTGCCGCTCTCCCCGGGACCGCCGGGGAACTCAGAAGGGTGGGCGGCGGGTATGGAAGGGCTCGCTGAGCCAGCCCACCCGCGCCGCAGGGTGGCAGGGCGGGATCCCCGCGGCAGCGGTGCCCGCCGCCGAGGAAGAGGAGCCGGAGGGAAGGAGGGAGGGAGGGAGGCAGCCCGCCGCTTCCCCCACACCCAGGACGCCCGGCAGGGCAGGGCGGCTGCCGGGGCAGGCAGCTTCCCCTCCGGCCAAGCGGAGCGCCGCAGCCCCGGGGGGCTCTTCCTGCCAGCCGGGGACAGATGTGGACGCAACAGCTGGACGGGGAGGAGGGGAGAGGAAAGGAAGGAAGAGGCACGGTTGTCTCACAACCCCCCCCGCCTGCCCGCCGCCGCTCCCGGGGATGCGGGCGGGATGCAGCGGCTGTCCCCGGCTCCCGGTTAGCCCCGCTTTGGGATGGGGATGGAGAAATCGGCCGTGAAGGCGGCGGGGCTGGCCGGCTCCTGCCCCCCTTACCTTGCTGCGGATCTGGCCCGAGGTGGACACTTTCCGGATGAGTTTCTGGGGGCCCTCGTGCTCCCCTTCGCTGTCCGACGACTCGTCCGCCGGCCCCGCCGCCGCCGCCGGGGGTTGGGGCTGGGGCTGCAGCGGGATCCCGGCGCCGCTCATCCCCGACTCGGCCCCGGCCATCTTCCCGGACTCCTACCGAGAGAAAGCACACGAGCCCGGCTCAGCCAGGGCAGCCGCTGCCGCTCCCCTCCCCGGGGAGGAGGAGGAGGAGGAGGCGGCGCGGGAGGGTGGGGAAAGAGGCGGCGCGGGGGGGCGGGACGGGGGCGGTGGCGGCCGGGGCTCCGGCGGAGCGCAGCGGAGCGGGGCCGCCCGCCCGGCCGCCATCTTCCGCCGCCCCCTCCCACGGGCAGAGGCCGCGGCCGCGCCGCCCGCTCCTAGCGACCGGGGCACGGCCACCCGCCGCCGGGCGGAGCCGGGCGGACGGGCCCGGCCCCCTGCGCCCCTGCCGACAGGCAGCGGCCCGGGGCGGCCGCCGGCTGCAGGGGGCGCCGGTGCCGGCCGGGCCGCCCCCGGCAGGAGCGTGCCCTCCCCTCAGGTGAGCGCCGGGGCCGGTCCGGCCGGGCAGCGGGGAGGGCGCCCGGCGCCCCCGCACCTGCCAGGGCTTCCTCGAGTGTCCCGGCGTGGCCGCGAGGTGGGGCGCGGCACCGGAGCTGTGCCGCCCGGGGACACTCGGAGGGGGCGAATGGCGAGCTCCGAGCGCAAGGACGGCGAAAGCGGGCGGGGGCCGTGCCGCACCTTGCCCTGTCCCGGCCGAGGGCTGTGCCGCTCTCCCTGGGGAGCGCAGGATGTCTCTTCGGGACTGGGATAGACAGCTTCTGGTGCGAGTGGCTCCTTATCTGTATGCTATTCCTCCGGCCCTCGTGGTAACTATCCATCAGCGCCAAAGCCTTGGACAGTTTTAGTAGATGATGTATCTATTGCTTTCCAGTTATTTTCTCATAATAGCTTAATTTTCTTCTTGTTCTGTTCATTGTTGTCTTTGTGAAAGAGCAGCCCTTACTTCTGGGGAAAGCAAGGGTCAGTTTTCCTTTTTCATCTCAGATCTGGCAGCTCACACAATCTTGAAATGTCACCACATGTTCTGAATTGTGGGACTTTGAAATTATTGTGGCTTGTATGTAGTCAGTGTTCAAAATAAGTGTTTAAATCACAGCAATACTAAATAAAACACACAAATCCTAGCTGCATGGACCGGATTAAGCATAAGAAAGCAATCAATGCTTGTGGCTTCTATATTCCCACAATTCTATTTATATTTCCAGGAAGGGAAATAACATCTCTTAACATGCTAATATAATGCCACAGTACCTAAATACAAACCATTTAATGAGGAAAAGTAAACAACTGTACAACCTATTCTACACTGCAGACACCTTGCCACAGACTGAATTTCAAATAGTCCAGAGTTTGTATAGTCCAGCCAATTTCTTTTATTAGGGTTTTTATTTCTAGTAGTATAGGGGAAAGCAATATTTCCATGAAGCCTTGGAGTTCTTGCGGCTTAGTTCTGTGTACTGCAGCAGATACTTCAAATACAATTCTACTACCCACCTCCACATAGGACCAGTTGTGGAGGTTATATTTTAAAAAATATCAAAAGTAACATTTAAAAATTCAAAATATCTATTAAGTTCTATTTCAAAGGCATTTTGATCAAGTTACCTACATGCTCTATCAAAATATTAATAAGGCCTAAATCCTATCATTAATACCTCATCTCAAAATGATTGTGAAACTAAGGACTAATTCTGTCTTATCTCACTCTTCACCTGAGAGTTCTCCATTTTTCAAAGCATGAGATCAAACTTGAGCAGGTGCAAGTATGCATTGCTCTCAGTACGTAAGTTTAGGGCACAGCTAGGAAGAAAGATAGTAAAAGCAATGTTTATGGACACTGTCTTTCCACCCTCCTTTCTTCCTCTTCTCCATGTGAATTTAGAGAACAGCACATTATGCCAGAACATGTCTCACTGTAATTCCTTAATTCTTTTGAAGGTAAATGTCTTTGAATATTACAAGGGGACAACAAGATATAGTTTCTTAGCATATTGCACATAATAGTAATTGTGATTTGAGAAACACTTGGTGCTAATGGAACACAAGCAAGACTGGCTACATTTAATTCAACTGAATTAAATAGTGCTGGCTGAACAGTAGTAGTTACTGTTAGAATAAATACAATTCTGCAACTTCTGTTCATTTTTAGAGCTCAACTATTAGCACTACTGGCTGCACACTTTCTGCACCATGCAGAGGGTACCATGCATCTTCACCTGGGTTACCTCAGTGTGCTCTTCCTCACTCATGACTATCCAAACACAAAAGTGTGGTTGCCAGGAAAGAAAGCCTTTTACTTCCAAGCAAGTCTCTTTCCTCATGTCTTGGTAAACTGCAGAGTGCTATGAAAAAACCAAAAAGTACTAGGAATGTTCTCTCAGTTTACTTAATTTTAGTATTTAGTAGATTTTAGTAGCAATAACCTAAGTCTGCAAATGATAAGAAATGTCCCACAAGAACACTTCAACAAGAATATGAGAACATGGTTTCTGTGAAGTACATAGTGGATTATGTGACGTTATGGGCTCTAAAGTCTGCAGTTGTTTAATGTGTACAGAGTTCTCCAAAATGAGAAACCAAGTGTTAAGCATTGTTGAAAATACAAAAGTTACTCACTCATGTTAGCATAGAAAGGGTCCAGTTCCAGCCTTTACCCAGATAAAGCTGCCTAAGGTGGCAATGAAGTTTGCCTCAAAAAGAACTTGCAATTTGACTTCTATCCCTTAATCTCGCAGCTGGATTTCTCCCAGGTGATCGATGTCAGACTCAATATGAGAAATATTGGATAGCACCTTTCAGCCCAGTGACCACAGCTACAAATACTCTGGCACAAATGGTACCACTAGACTTCTGCAAGTTGAGCTCTTGAGCAATGTGGGACTATGTGCAGCCACTAAAAACACATACAGTATTTGCATGTGCTGTGTCTTTCACTTAACAGTTTCACACTTCTTAGTAATGACCTTAAATTTCCTAACTGAAGCAAGGGACTAAAAAGCATAAAGAAAGGATACTCATTTAAAGGAAAACACTCAAACAACAAAAAACAGCTCTACTGACATCATTTGTGCTACAGCAATTAATATCAGCTGATAAACTGCCCTTTATGCAGTACATACATATTTACACTGTGATATTGTGTACATTTAACATACATATATATACACTGTGAGAACATTCTAACTCAACCACATTGAGTTCCAATAGGACATGTGTCACTAAAACGCATATGCAATATAGAAGAAAATCTAAATACACATGCACTCTAGCTGCACTGAAGATTATAGTTTATAATACAGATTGCCGCACTGTTGGATTTCAGCCCTAAAACTCATTCCCTTTGTAACAAACATTTGCACGTCTTTTTTTCTAAGTCACTTTGGCATCTATAAACTAAAGGGTAATGCTTTTCTATCCTTCACCTCAGAAAGTTTTTCTGAGGGAATTTGAATCAATAGTGTGTCAGATTAACAATGCATTATTCACCATCTTTAAAAGATTTTATTGAATCTTTCTTAATTTTGGTGGTTAGTGATAGCTGTGGTTTTCAGCTGGACTCCCCACTCTGAACAAGTTTATTTCAGATCTGCCTGTCTGAACTCCCTCTGCAGATCGAATTAGTGATACTATTCTTTCTCAACTTCCTTACTTAGCAAAGAGGAAGCCAAAATATAACAACATGTATCCATACCACTGTTAATGGTAACTACATCACTTGTGTCTGGATTGGGATTAGCCAAGGGAATTCTATAACCTGTAGGTTACAATATTAAGGAAACTAATAAACTATGTTGTATGCTTCGAAGTTAAAAGGTCCAAACCAGGGCAGGTAATAAAAGTAAACAGATGCTTTGTGACTGTGTTAGGACTTACGTATGCATTTGAAAAGTAAGGTAAAGCCAAGACTCAGGTCTCATATAAAATATGAAAATTGTGTCCAGAGCTTTGTGAGTCATGTGTTTTGCCCATTTGTACTACAAAGCCACCAAACCTCCCTTGCAAGAATGCAGAGTGAGCCTTACATTTTAAGTCACTTTTACTTAGCTCCATTATGGGGTTTTGAACAACTCTTACTGGATTCAGGAAGAGCTTTTCCATTAAAAAGTGTGGTGTGAGTTAAGGAAAGGACTTTATAGAAATTTGAAGCAGTACACAGACAAATCCAACCCTGATGAGCAAAGGACTTGTCACTGCATATAATGTCCATAACTTATTTCTCAGAATGGCTATAGGAAGAGCATTTCTCAATAATCTGGCAATTTACATAGGTTATTAACTTGCACAGATACAAAACCTGCAAAAAATAGTTTTCCCTATCTTACTGCCCTTTGTTTCATGTTTTAAGAGCAGGGGAGAGAGTATAATATGTTTTCCCTTTCATCATTCAGGTCTTCACCTAAATCTCCCTTTGCCTCCATTATCATAAAAAGCCTGCTTATGAGCAGATGGAAAGAACAATGTAGCTCTTGCCACAAAGATCATGTATGTTACCATCAGGTTACCAGGTAAAGGATTGAGTGGATCAGCTGAAATTAGAGTCTTGTAAAGGAAATCAGTGCAGTGGTTAACCTTAAAACTGCATTCATGGATGTACTCTTTAACAAATGCAGCAATGAAATTATAAACATGACCCAAATCCTGGCCCTTACTGGGGGAGGGGGAAAGGGAGGAAAAAAAAGATATGCTCCTTGTTTATCTAAGCCGTGTGCACGGAAGGAACCGGGCTTGGATGCTTCAGCCAGGACTCTGCATTTCCAAGCGGAGAGGGGCTGCAATCCATCTGCCTTCTGAGTTTCAGCTGAGTTTTGGATGACGGCAGCAATTTAAATGTCACTGTTTAATAGGATAACACATTCGCAGGAATTGACTTTGCTGCCTTCCTCCCACGATGTCTTCATCTCTCCAGGCAAAAATCTCGGGTTTTCCTTGCCTGATCCTTTCAATGTCAGCTCCATGTTACCGGAACACACATACAGCTGTTTTCCCTATCACAGCTGCATCTCCAGCAACAGTTTTGGGGCTTGAGGACTGCAGAGGGCAGCGAAGGGGGATGTTCAACTTAACAACAAATATTAGGACAGTAAAAATATATTTGTGAGTGCTACAAATCCTAACAAGGAAGTGAGTGAGCTTAGTTCCTTGTGGGTATCTCCAGGGCTTTGCTGCTGCTTTCCTGAGGGTGAGCACACCAAGCCACACAAAGAATGGGTCTCCCCCGTTTGCTCTTTAAAACTGGGTTTACAAGTAAAACCTGGATCAACAAAACGAGTTAGCAAAACATGGTACAGCCATCTAAAGGGGAGCTTAGCAGTGGCACAGGTCCATGCTTCATGTTGCCTCGCCAAGTTCAGGGCCAGAGGCAGCCTAGCCTTGACCTCTTAGATAGCCTGAAATCTCCCAAGCAGCTACCCAAAGCCTATTTTTAGCCCTCCCTGCCTGATGTGTGTGTGTGTGTTTGCACAATGGAGAAAAGCCCAGGAGCGGGACCAGACTGCCCTGAAAAGGGAAATCTGATTTTATCGCCTGCTGAGGATGCCGGTGACATGATTTCCTTTGGTTGGAAGGAGGGTCTTCCAGTTGCTTAAACAAACCGCAAAGGCACCTCGCCTCAGCTTTCCAAATCCTGGCCAGTTTGAGCACTCCCCTCCCTTCGCAGCGGCCCAAAGGCACTTTCCCCACACGGCTGGGTGACAGCGGGGTATCCCCAGCCCTGTGCCGCTTTGCCGCTGCGATGGGAGCAATTCCCAGCCAAGCGCCAGAAAAAGAAAGGGGGGAAAGTGTGTGTCTCTTTCTGAAAGCTGCCTCCCAACGCTGCTTGGACACGTTGCTTTTGCGGTGCTAAGAGAAGGAGTTTAACGGTGTCAACATCCAACCCACCCCCCTCGGCAAAGTTGAAGGCAAGGCTCTCGGTGCTAATCCCAGGCTTTCCACCCGGACAGTGAAACTCAGAAAGGGCAATGAACTCCTCGTCTCCCAGAGGGACGAGCTCGTCAGCAAATGGCCAGACACGGCGGGGGCGAAAGGCTCCCACCCCCCGCTCCCCGCGGGGAGGGGACGAGCGCCGGCGGCAGGGCTCTGGCGTGGAGCGGGATCGGAAGAAGGGAAGGGGGGGCTGGAGGGCACAGATAAGGATGATAGCCCGACCCCCCGGCTGAACAATACAGGCAGGAAAAAGGGTTGGAAACGCCTGTGCAACAGCAAGGCACGCATGTACCTACCAGCTCCTCCCAGGCGGGGCTGCGGGCGCTATAGGAAGGGTACCCATGCTCCTCCATCACCCCACAGCAGGTCCCCAGCCTCCGCGGGGAGAGCGCCGACGGGCAGCGGAGCTGGGTCCGCCGGGCTGCGCCTCCCTCCCGCCGCTGCCGCTGCTCCTGCTGGCAGCGCTTCCCTGGCGCCGCTCGTCCTCCCCCCACCCCGGTCCCGCTCCTCCCTTTTCTCCCCCGGCTATGTCCAGGCCCCCTCCTCCCTCCCCGCCCGGCTCCTTTCCCTCCCACGGCCACCGGGCTCAGCCCGGCTCCCGGGGGAGCCGGCCTGCAGCTGCCGCGCCGCTCACATCACCGCCGCCTCCCGCCCGCCGCGCTGTCCCGGCCGCCCCGCACGCCCGGCCCCCTCCCGCCCGGGCAGCCCGGCGGATCACGGGCAAATCGCCTTTGCGTAAGCCGGTTTACGGCCGCTCCTGCTGCCGGCGTCGCGGCGGGGCCGGCGGGCGAGGATGCGCCCGCGGCGAGGGGAGAAAGCCCCTCGGTGCGCCGGGAGCCGCTCCTGCCCCGCGGGGACACGCCGCCTCCCCTGGCCCCAGGCCGGCCCCGCCGGCCTCGGAGCGGGCCCGGAGCGCGGGCTCTGCGGCCCCGGCGGGCCCCGCTGGGCGTTGCGGGGAGCCCCGGAGGGAGCATCGCTGCTCCCGCATCACCCTGCCCCGAGCCAGCCAGGAGGGGCCGGGGTCAAGGCCCTGGTGCTGGGACAGCCCTCTGACCCCACTCCTCAGTACTGGGCTTTTGACACCCTTTGGATGTTAAATTGAGGGTGAAACAGCGCCTCGTTCCCCCGCGGCGGCACCGGCTGGTCCCACGGGCACGCTAAGACAAACTCCCGGGACCTGGGACGCGGCAGAGCCACTGTGGAACAGACAGCACAGGTGTGTAGGCCATGTCTGACACAGTGGGGTCCTAATTTCCAGGGCCACCATGCCAACCTGATGGAGCAGCAGGATTTCTCTGCCCTCTGTTACACCTTTTATTAATACACAGTGTGTATACTTCAGCCTTCTCGGTTTACTAGATACCAGCATCCTCTTGAACATCAGCCAAAGCATCAAAACCCTTCAAGTGGATGTTGTATCTCCTTTGAACTCAACACTTTCACTCATTTTTTTCTCCCTGTTTTTGTGGAATAGCGGGATATGTGAAAAAGTAGAAAAGGAGAGAGAAAAAAAAATTTGTAGTCACCATCCAAAATAATGGTGTTCTTCATTCTACATTCAGCCTGCCCTTTTGAATTTGCAGCTACCATGTTTGATTACAACAAGTTATCTTCAGGTCATCTACTTGGTAAGCACAAACATGGACAAGAAAGTGTATTTCAGAAGAAAAAATAAAGGAATTTGTATTTGTAATTGGTTTTTAAAAATGTATTTTAATTTTCTTTGTGTTTTAAAGCTTTTTCATACCAAAAAAAGGCACACTGACATCTGAGCTTTAGTTTTTGCTGAATCCATCAATTTTAAAAGATGTAGGAGTACTATTGGTGCAAAAAGATGAATCTACTAGTCTACTTATCTACTCATTTAACTATGACTATAAAATACTCCCATGAAGTTGAGATGGTGCCACTAAGCCAGGCCCAAAGAATTGCCACAGCAGCTCACCTCATTTGAGGAACCGAAACTGGTGCACTTCTTCCAGATGCAGAAAAAGGAACTATTTTTGTTGATAATAAGTTTATCAGCAGTCAGTTGATGAACTGCCTTGATGGTATGAGTGTAACCTCAAAAGGAAGAAAACAAGATGACTTAAAGCATTTTGGTTTTTGGAAGGAAGCTTTCTGAAGCTAAAGGTGAGCAACAGTTGCCCAAGGATGTCTGGCCTCCTTCCCTTTGTTCCCTGAGTGTGAGAAGCTACTGAGGAATGTCATGTTATAAAGGGCTTTACACTAAGAAGGAGTGTCAGAGTAAGATTAGTCAGTTCCTCTCCTTTCCTCATGATGCACTGGAGGATCTCACATGATGATTGTTTATCCCTCTCCACATCTGGCCTCTTTAGCCTTGGTCATGCTGGAGCTTTGTAGTGAAAGTTACCTGCCATCAAATATATGTCATATATAGTCTCTCACATTCCCTTGCTTGCTGAACCACAAATATTGAGTCTCTTAAAACTCTAAGAGTTTTAAAGTTACTTCAGTTCACACACTATACATCCCCTTTTGCCCTGAAATTCAGATTCTTACTGTGCCTCCAGCCCCATTTTCTGTTTCTTCTGTCCTGAATTATACCTGTGACTAGATATGCAATTGTGCTCACCTCATTTCATTCCCCGGAGTTCAAACCTTGGTTTCCATAAGTGGAAAGCTAGTATAGGCCCCAGAAGATTATAACAACCTACTTAGGTTGCAGGTGTATTTCAAGGTCTTGTTGAATACGGACAGGCATCAGTTGCTGCACAGATCCTGCTTGGTCTAAGTGCAACCTGTGCAATGCAATTCAGCTCAGCCCTACCCTTTTGGGCTCCTGCATGCCAAATCTGATTTTTCCGTTCTTTCTGTCAGGATGACAGATTGCTGTCTTTGCTAAGGGAGGCCTGCCCTGTGTGATTTCCCTCTGCTCACTGAGTCGAAGAGCACAGTTCCTGATGAGACCAAGGTCTCTCTGCTGCTTGACTGAACTGGTTGAAAATCACAGGCGAAGGATTTGCTGGAAAAGGTAATTCTGTCAAAGCCAACAAAGAATTTAAAGACAGATGTCAGAATCACAGGGTTATTGGGGTACTTTTGTTTGGGGGCACACTGCTGCATATACAGAGGGCCAAGGGAACTGAAGTTAGGCCCAAGGCAAGGATGTGACAACTAATCCTTATGGGGAAGAAAACACCCAAGATGTGTTAGTGAGGGGTAGAGGAGCTGCCTGCTGGAACAAGGAGTGACCAGCTGTTTGCTTTCCTTCTCCTTGGACTGGGAGAAAAACCCATTGGAGGCAGTTGGAGCAGGAGCAGTAGTTCTCCTATCAGGTCTACCAAACTGCATCAAAACATCTCCAACATAGCCTGGGGGTCAATTTAATTTCATTCTGATTTTTTATATTTTTTTCCAAGTCATGTTGTTTCTTTGGATTATTTTGGGGTTTTTTTTAATCTTTTCCAATTTTTCCAACTCAGTCTAGACATTAGGGGTTTAATTTCTTGGTAGTAGTCTACTCTATCTAGTGTGTTCAAAGTTGCCTCCTTTCCCTCTCTCTCTTTTGTTCCCTGCCCTCAATGACTCAGTGAAAACTTGAACAACAAATCAAATGTTTCATTATCGACTTTTTTTTACATTAAGTTAATTGAAAATAGCCTGCATTTTCTAAGCAAAATATTTTGGATATATTTGACACACTTAAATATATGAACTTCGATTCCAGTGCTGTGGTTGGACATTCACAAGAAGGTCCCCACCACTTCAAGCATTTCCTTTCTCTGGGGGTGGAAAAAGGAGCTTTCAATTATTTTCCTAAGTTGAAGTAAAATGACACTAAAAGAATGAGCTTTTTAATATTTTTCTGTATTTTTCCACCAGCATTGCATTCAGCATATATTACATAGCAAATATAAACTAATTCTCATCAATTTATGCTAACATGAAACTTTCAACTTTACTTTGCATATAGTTATCAAACCTAATTAGAGTAAATTCTTCAAGGAAATGTTGTTCTTTATTCTCTTCACTGTAAACACGCCAGTTGGCCTTTTTTAAAAATAATTTTGCATAACATTTGAAGGTATGATTTCATCAACATGGTAGTTCCTGCCAGCCAGACAGGTAGCAACAACCTGCACTGGGTCATTAAAATGAAAAATATATTAAAAGCAGAGCAAAATGTACGTACCTCTCTGGTATCTTTCAGATAGAACTGAAGTTAAAATTGGGTCATTTAAAAAATAAAGGTATATTTTTTCAGTAACATTCTGATAGTTGCCTTCAAATCCACTACTTTCTGTTTGTAAGAGCATCTAAACTATTGAACAAATTCTGCATTTCACCCAGTTTACATGGCCTAGTTCCTGGAACTTACACTGGCACCTGAGAAATGTTTTCAGCCTACAGTTTTCTTTCATGGACTTCCTCCAACATGTGCATTCTTGTTCATCATTATTTTTCTTCTCATTAGTCTAACAACTGCTTCAGCACATAACTAACTACCTGTAAGCAACAGGATGGTTTTTAACAATTCCCTTGATTTTTGGGTTTTACAAGTGGGAAATAATTTATGCAGCTGGAAGAATTACTTTCTAAATGAAGTGCTTCAGAAAGAAAGAAGTCACTGAGAAAAAAGCCTTGGGAAAAAGTGTTTTACTGGAACAGCAGCAGAGCCATGGAAGGGCAATCTACCGTCCACTTCATTTTCCTCACAGCATTTTTATTTCCCCTTCGAAATTCCCCACCCCCCACCACTATTAGCACCTCTTGCTTGTTCTGCTGGCATGGAGAACTACTTCAACACCTCTCTCTGAGTGCCAACATCAGGGACTAACATTGTTGAATGGTATTTTCCCTGTGGACTTTATTTTGAGACATCTGGCAGGGGTGGTGGGGAGGGTGTTTTTGTCATCCCACCTCTTTGACTGCTCTGACTTTCTGCTGAAGTCAACAGATACTCTGAAAGTCAGAAGGAAAATGACATGAAAGCACAGATGGCTGTAGGTGGTGCTTCCTCAAACCACTGCTAACCTTCACTAACCACCTCTGCCAGTACTCCTGGCTGTGGCCATGTACTAATTAATTTATTTAAGGATACTGGTGAACCAATAGCTTTGTTTCATAAAAACACCTTTGGAAAGAGCAATTCACTCCAATCTCTTACACCCCTGATGACAAGGACTTTAGACCCTTCCTAGAGGATGTAGCTAGTAAATGACCTAAACCTGTTGCCCAATTTCTATCTCATTCCCCATAAATATGTGGAAACCACTCCGTGAGTCTTCACTAATAACTTTGTTGGGTTTAGAGGTTGTTGTCACACACTTCTACTCTCAACCAACCTAATTTCATTCTCATCACAGACCTCTCAGCTCACACTTCAGAGATGTTGCTTGTGGCTTGCTTGAAATGCAGTGCCCATTGAGCTGCATGCTCCAGCTGAGGCCTCACCTTAAATAACATCAGCCTGGGTTTGCCCAGATGTGATGGACGTACTCCTTGATTGATCATCCTGACCATTGATAAGAGTACTCAGACGTCCTTCCTGTTTGTGTGTAAAGCAGACCTTTCTCCTGGTGGCATCTTTTTAGATCTGTGAGCACCAGGGAATATTTCAGGTGAAACAGGGTTTCCTAGGAAAATATCACATCAGTTTCAAAAGCTTCAGTGAGTCTATCCCATCCACAGGTCTGATTTGTTTGACATTATTTGTCCATGAAAAGCCTGTATTAGTTACACCCCTCCCTGTAATCTTGTAAGTAATTAGGAACATTTTATTTTTATTTTGTGGGGAATATAAGTTTATGTGATGGATCAGTAATTCCCAAGTTCCTTCTTTTGGTCCTTTTTTAAAGTTTCATTTCCTATTGAAAGACCTGAAATGATTAAACACAGGATGTATTCTAACCTTGTTTTTTCATATGAACCAAACACCTCTGATGGAGCATTCATTTGTGGTTGCCCACTTTGGGATGCCTGGCACAAACTTTTGCATCCGTTACTTTGAACTCATTCAGACCTTGCAGGTACAACATTTTGACAAACATTTATTCTAAAAGAGAAAAACAAATTATTAGTAAAGCATGAAGGTTACTGATGTGATACTTCAAAATCACAGAAAAATTTATAAATATACTACTTCTGAAATGCTCAGAACTAAAGTAGAGGTTTTAGTTAAACAATCTCTAAAAAACTAAAGAAAAACGAGAGTGGGAGAAAAGAGCTTTGCTCCTAACACTGAAAAAAGAGAAAACAGGTGGCAAAATCATTTGTTTGGAAAAAGGAAAGAATTTAGCTCACCCAATAGCCTGGCACTTAGATGGAGCCATTTATTTTATTGTGTTCTAATAAGTACAGTATTGCTTTCCAATTACAACAAATCAGTACATAATGTTCCTACTTTGGTAATTTTTCTTTCCTAAGTGTATCAAGGTACATATTCAAATAAAAATTAAAACTTTTTAATATTTTTTTCTCAATCTGCCCTGCTTAATAGAGGAAAGAGACAGAATTTTCCCAGAGGAGTTTTGTTGCTTGCACAAATGAAAGGAAGAGGCAACTAGATGTGTGAATGTGGTGGATGAGTATGAATGCATTCATGTGGCCAATCTGAATAAGTAACATAATGGACTCACATCCATGGTCCTGGTCTTCTTTGGAGATGAGCTAGGGGATACTGAGACAAATATTGTCCTAGCAGAAAAGAAAAAACCCTAGAAAACTGTTTCCCCAAGAGTTGGTGGATGTAGTGCTAAAAACCAGAGTATTTCTGTGGCCAAGCCAGTGAAGTATATGTTTACTTTTAAGGATGCAGTTTGTCCCATTTATTTAATTTCAAGCATATGCTGAAAGAACACAGTCTCAGTGGGGAACCTTGCAAATTGACAGATTTCAGAGGAGAAATATCTGCTCTATAAAGAAGGTATGAGAGGAAGGAAGATGACTATGAGAAACAGTAGAGAATGAAGGATGTGCCTGTTTACTTTTCTAAAATGAGACATTTTTCTAACAGTAACAAATAAAATATGTTAGTAACTCCACAAAGACCAATATTAAGTAAAACGGATGCTTTTAGCAATTGAGTCAAGTATAACAAGATTAAAATAATTCATACTATAAATCCTGTAATTTAAATTCAATTATCTCGGGGACAAATCGCTCCACAAAGTTTTTCATAGGTTCTATTAACTTAATGTGGATTTGAAATTCTGGCATTGCTCTAATAGTCTTCCCACATATTACTTTCAAGGGATCCCATCGGATTGTTTGTATAGCTATTTTTGCTTTCTAATAAAGAGAGGGTGTAACATGACTTACCAGAAAAGAAAATAAATTCATATTATTTTAGCCTTGTTTATAAGGTATATTTCTAATTTAAAGAAATAGTCTTAATCCACAAAACAAACACAGTGAATGGGAGAACTCCAAATTAACATTGGTTAGATATAACCAAACCTATTTTAGATAAATGAAAAACTAAGCAAAAAGGACATTACTGTATGTTTTAGATTAGAAAAGCTGAATGTGCAGGGGTGAGGACTGGTGTTAATGGGTCCTGAACACGGACATCATTGTGTCATTTACCACAGACTTTGCATGTGAATAATGTTTGGTTTTAGAGAAAAATATTTTATTGTCTTAGTGAAGATTTGCACAGTTAAATTTTTTTTATTAGTAGTACTACAGTGAGGTGTAATGAGCAAGTATGTGCTACTATTAGCGACTTGCAGCTTTAAGGAGTTTATTAATAGAATTTACCAATCTCCATTACTGCCAGATAAAAGCATGTTCGGGCATGTAAACTTCTACCCCCTCCTTGATATTTTAGGAGCAACCATATTCCCTAGAACCTAGTTGGTCCTAAAAATCTTACTTCACAGTGTGGTGAAATAAGACTAGTGAGATTTTTGCAACAGTCATGGAACTTTCTCGTCACTGGATGGAAGAATTGTGACTGCTGGTGGGTTCTGCCAGTCCAGACCACAGAGGGTGTGGAGTGCTGGGAAAGACAGGTTTGTCATCCTGCTAGGATGCTGTGCAGCATGGGAGACAGATCTGTTTGCTCATGTCACTGTGAACAGATCCACCAGGCTGTGAATACCTGAGGAGCTAAATCTTCCCTTGTGAGGAGTGGTAGAGTGAGGCAATGGGGACTAGAATATACGTTTTGACCAGGTGAATAGCAAAAGGGTAAATTAAGGACAAAGTTTGAAGATGCTTTATGCTTTATGTTTTTCTGTACTACTACAATGTCAGAACAGTGATACAATTTACAAGCAACTTTTTTTTCCTGTGTGAGGTTTGTGAAGCTTAGAGGGGGTTTCATGTTTGCGACCTGGTGGGTGAAACTGTGCCAGGTGGGAATGTTTGTGCTTTGGATGGAAAAGTGCCAATCTGAGGAACTTAGAAGAGACTGAGCAGCTCCTGGTCAGCCAGATTTATTAGGCAACTGTTTCTAAGATAAAAGCATCTGAATCCCATGGAAACAAGCAGAGAAAGAGTTAGAGACAGGCAGACTTTAAGTGACAATATTTGTAGATGTCATGAAGACCAAGGAGATGATAAACCATGAAAATGACAAATCATTAAAACAAATTCTTTGGATTGGCTGATGAGGTGAACATAAGCAAATATATTTCTAAACAGAAAAATGCAAAACTTTGTACTGAAATAAAAATTTTGTAGGAAATATATATCTTTATCTATGAAAGAGTGACCCACATTTCAGCAGTTTGTAGAGAACTGCTGCCCATGGGATGGACTCACACTGGAGAAGTCTGTGGAGAACTGTCTCCAGTGAGGATGACCTAACACTGGAGCAGGGGAAGGACTCCTCTCCCTGAGCAGTGGCAGGAACAACATGTGATAAACTGACCCTAATCCCCTCTCCCTGTCTCTTTGAGCCATTGGGAGAGAAGATAGAGCTGGAAAGGAGGGAGGGGTGGGGGTAAGGTGTTCTTAAGGTTTATTTTATTTCTTATTATCTTGCTCTGATTTTGCTAGTAATAAAATCAATTAATATTCTCAAATCAAGTCTGTTTTGCCCATGATGGTACTTGGTGAGCAATGTCTACCTATCCTTATATCAAACCATGAACGCTTCATTATATTTTCTCTCCCTTGCCAAGCTGCAGAGGAGAGTGATAGAGTAGCATTGATGAATGTCTGCCATCCAGCCAGGGTCAACCCACAATAGCAAGTAAAATATCCTGTAGCATATATGGTGTATAATCTTTTCTGACCAGATAATCAGCCGGGAATTTTTTGATTTTATAATCACAGAAATATGATATATTTTCTCTAGGTTAGAGAAAAAAAAATCTATTTTATTATAGCAAATAAGGGCATACAAGTATCCTTATCCTGCCACAAAAACAATATATTTTATCATTAAAGGAGGTATGGGTCACAATAAATACCAGAGTACTAAGAATTCTACAGTGGATGCACATTTTCTGCATCTTTCATCTTATTCTTCCAATGATCTCCTAGATAGCAATGATTGAAGCTGTCCTTTTATTAGACATGACAGCTTCCACTGATGAGGTTGTTTGTAATTCTCAGTGAAGAGCAGATGTTAAGGTGAAATGTCTTCAGTTCTCTAACCACAGAGTTGTTGTTTTTGGTAGACTACTCAGACAGTGGTTCTGTGATCATTAAATACCAGCTCTACACAGTTGTACATCATTTAGCAGTACAAATTTGATAAAAATCAGGCAAGAGCATATGACTACATTTCAATTGGTTTAGCCAGAGCACACAGCAGAGTGTTTACATCCACTTTACAATTTTATGTTTATTTTATGCTGGTTTCAGGAAGACAGCATAAAGGTAAAGTTGCCTAGACAGAGAATTACTTGCTCCACATTAAATCTACATTAATCTGCTAGGACAAAATTCTCTCTTCAATTTATTGTTAACAAATCAGTGGAATAACTCTGCACCCACATAATGCATTCTTATGATTACAATGGCTTTGAGATTTGACACTAAGTTCCCAAAAAAATGGACTCACTGTGTTGTTAAACCACAGCTTGACAGCCAAGTTGGACTGAGAGTATAAACAGAGATACCAAAGAGCAATCTCATTGTGCCTTCTCTCCATCAACAAATGCCAAGCCGTGGGATACCTTTGAATTTGCCAGTGATTTCTGAAAAGAAAAAAAGGAAAGGAAATTCTTCAGCCATAACAGGAACACTTTCAGGAAAAGAGCTGGAGGTAAGAACGGTTTACTTTGAACTTGTTGTTTCAAAGTCAAGTTGTGTGTCTTTAGACGTAGAGCATTACTTGGAAGAGGTTGAATTCCCTCCAGTTTGACCTACATTGAGTTCTGTGGTTTGGGAGGGTGCTGTGTGAGCTGGGCACACCAATTAATTTAAGGATGGTAGTAGTCTTAGTAAATGAATAATGTAAAAGAATTAATAACTTCTTTGTCAACTGGCTGAAAAATTTCAGAAACCATAAAGGTGAGTTGTTTGGATGTTGGGTCACAATGATTATACTATTATTAAAAGCCAAAAGAAGCTGTGGTGACAAGGACCTGCTTTGAAATTAGCTTGGGAGGGAGTGTTCCATAACACTCTGGCACTACAAACATCAGGGTGGTCACTGTAGGAATGGAATTTGGTGTACTGATTTTTAAGGAAGAATGCCTTGGCCAGTCTGGGATTACAACACCAGAATTTATAATGTAGGAAACAGGAGAAACAAGGACTTAAAAGAGACTGGACAGATAATGAGCACAGTCTTTTTGGTATAATTCTGGAATGAGACCACTTACCTTCATGGAGGCAGATGGAGATAGATAGATCAGGTTCTATGTCATTGCTCTACATTTTGAAAATTAATTTTAAAAACCTGTTTCAGGGCATGGAATGGCTCAGAAAGGGGAGCTTCACCTCTGATCTGCTGAATTTCACACATCTTTTATTATGTGAATCCACAAATATTGATGTCTTTATGAAGATTCATTAACCTCAAGGTAGATTGAACAGTAGCATGCCAACTCCTCAAAGCACAAAATTCAGTGCTACTAGACAATCTTTGAAGACCCTTGAAAAGCACCACCTAACAAAAGTGTGCAGGAAGTTTAATGGTCTTTTTCTTCTTTTACTTGGAGATTAAAGAGCTCCATTCTCTTGTAGTTTTGAATGCAGAGTCTCTCATGCACTCATACAGTGCATAGGATAAATCTTGCCTGGTTTTTTTGGCTTATTTTCATCCTACATTGAGAAAATACATAGCTAAAAATACTTTGGGATGCTTTCCAGGGAATACCACCCATGTGTCCCTCAAGAGACTCGACTCTTCTTTAATGTTCCTTAACCCACATGGTATTCAACATTTCCTGTGACAGACTGTGCCTCCACAAATAAGCTGCACAAGTTCCTAGTATGAGCTGTGCACTGCATACGGTGGAATAATTGCCTTAAAAGAATGT
Organism: Passer domesticus; assembly: GCF_036417665.1. Lineage (NCBI taxonomy): Eukaryota > Metazoa > Chordata > Aves > Passeriformes > Passeridae > Passer > Passer domesticus. The sequence goes on along the minus strand of NC_087475.1, from coordinate 60,934,324 downwards.
TGAGGCTACAAAATGAAGCAGTCATAGAGGTAGGCAATGCCAAAATTAAGGCAGTCTGTGCAAACTCAATATGGTCTTGTTGTGCAAAAGCCTAGTCTGAGCCAGTGTCTCATCACCATGTTTTTATCTCCTGATTCATTCCAGCTACAGGTACATCCAGATATTTAGTAGATGAGAAACCACTTGGTATTTCTTGATATTCATAATTTTCAGCACTCTTCTTAGTGGCTTATTAGCTTATACTTGCCATCCAAAAAAAAAAAAAAAGAAAAGTCAGTCAGCATGAACATGGCTCACTTGACAAAGAAAATAGGCTCGGAACTTCACTGCATACTTTCCCTCACTGGTGTGACAAAACTGTGTTCAGATCATCTACACTTTAAGGAACTCTCCTGCTGTGTTTTTAAACACCTCCCTTCTAACAAGGCCCTGATACCCCTAACAGTGGAAAGCACTATGCAACCTGAGCTACAGATGCTACCAGCTGTTTTTCTGCCTCACATAGTATACTCTTCACAACTGCCATAGGAAGGAAAACTTGATCCTTACATCAGCAATATCTGTTCTAGAGCTGTATGCCTTAAACTACTAAGTGGAGTTATTTTCTTGGGTGAAGCACAAAATCCTGCTCCTCAATGCACCAAAGCTCTTCAGTGAATATCCCTCCTTCCATCATCCTTCCTGGCTTCAGACAGCCAAATCCTACAGCACGGGTCCCCGGGAGAAGCAGACTTTCATCTAAATACCAGGTCTGTGTTTTTTCTATGAGCCAGCAACTATCAGTACCAGGCTGTAGAAAAACATCCCAACACCCAAACCCTTTGAACAGGGCATAAAAGACATTCTGTTTGAGAAATCAATGGAAAAACAGATGCCTAAATGGGTGCAAAGCGGTGCTGCTGCTATTAACGATGCAATGATTAATGATTCCAACTATTTGGGATACAGTTAACCCTTTTCGTAGACTCATCTAGGCATATAAATAGAACTTGTATAATTTGACTTCTTCCTAAGCTACACAAATAGCCTCTTTTGCGTTGGGTTACAACAGATTCAGGGACAAACAAGGCACTGACATGCAGAACTTTGCAGAACTTCTCTTAGCATTAAAATAAGCAAAACATCCCTCCCCTTCTCCCCTCTCCCAAACCTGCTAGGCTAATGGCAAAAAATAAAGCAGCACCATAGCTTCAAGAAGCCTCAGACACTCTGCTCTGGTTGTTGCAATCTTTCTGTTTGGCCTTTGAAGGAGTGAAGCAGCCCTTTCACACATCTTCTGTGGGAGTGTGAAGAAGACGAGCCCTACCAGCCTATTTTAAGTCCTGTGTCTTTGAGTGAGAGGAGACTTTCTGGAGTTGGGAAGGAGAGCTGCAGGATTTGCCCTGAGTTTGTGTTTTCTACCTAATGATATTGAATGGGTCTTCTTACAGCAGAAGCTGAAAGATGGTTTCCCTCCTCACCACTATTTTCATAAGCTGGTTGTTTACTATGAGATCAAACATGTTGCTTATTTATGTCATACTATCTTAGCTACAACTCCTTTGAAGTGAAGCGGTTTACAAAGGTTATCCGCAATAGTCTGTAGCCTCCACTTTCTTCAGGAGCCTGAGTAATCTGCAGTTACAGGGATAAGACGCCTGATAATTCTCCCTCCAAAAAGACAGGGTAAAAGCATGCAGAGCCTGCCTGGTGCTGATAGCAATTTTACACGTTGAATCGTTGAAGCTGAGGAAGCTGCAGCTGCCAAAAAAATGGGAACATTTTTAAATTAAGACACCACACAGACCCAGGAAAATTCTCACTTAGCAAATGAAATGAGGACAAACAGCAAAAGAGAGGTACTTCATCACTGACTTTAGCAGCTAACTTTCCCTCAAGGGTGCATCAGCCTTCTTTTTTATTTTCCAATTGACGCTCCTGCTGGGTGTAGAAGGGGGAGAGGTGCAAGACCTCAATCATCCTTTCAAATCTGGTTCCCACTATAGGTGCATGGGAAGATCAGTCCCATCACTCCAACCCTTGTTTGCCATAAAAAGGCAAGATTTCAGCAACCTTCCCCTTCTGTACTCAGGCAGAGTGGCGTCTCCTTTCACACTTCCTCCTGTTCCATGTAGCTGGTGCTATTGGATTCTCCGGAGCACAGTGAATGACTGAGCTGTTGAGAGTTATCACAGGGACTGGTACTACAAGGTAAAAGTGGCCGAGGCATGCAGTTATTCAGCTGTACTTATCTGCATGGGAAGGGAAGTGGAAGTCATGAGGAGAGGTATGTTGGCAGAACTGACCAGCAGGAAGGACACGACATTTCAAAGGAGGGAAAATGCAAATGAGAATCTACTGAAGGCTAGCTAAAGGGAAGGGACGGGAAGACAGGACTGAATAGAGGAGGTGTGTATGTATCCAGCAGAGAGAGCGCTGTGGTGTTGTGCTCTGTGCTTCTGCATAGCTTTCCCATCAACAAAGAATTTAAAAGAGTATATAGGTTTCTTTTTCACATACAGCTTTCTGATTCACTCAACCATACCATTCCTTTCCACCTCAAGTAAGCAAGAGAGTACAAGAAGACCAAAACAAACTAGAAAATAAGACAGACACTCTTTCACACTCTTAGGATCATCAGACTAAATGTATAATTTCTGCAGCTCCATGGAAGGCAGTGAAGATGAAATTACTTCTTCATGCATACATTACAGTATTGCATAGTGATTTCTCGGCATCCATAAAATGCAGTGTAAATAGTTTGTGCTCAGTCCTAAGGGTGAGGTGCTTTGTTTGTTTACTTCTATTAGATCATGGTTATTCAGAAAACTCAAGGAAATATTTGATTGAAAATTTTAGTACAAATGAGGGAATTATTTAAAAAAAAAAAGGAAAATATTTGCAGAGTGATAAAATGAAAGTTTAAAAGTACCTCCATTTGAAGAAAACTGGAAAAACAGTTTAGAAATACACAGTACAATTGTGCAATTCCAGGCAGTACAGGAAGAACAAAAAAAGTTATTATACCCATTTTTATTTGTTCAAGACAGGAGAAAATCAGAAAGACATGAAAGGCAGAAGTGACATCATGCCAGACAACTTTCTGGTAGATAATGGGCAATCCAAATTTGCTATCTTGTGTTCTTTCTTAGCTTATGTCTGACATCCATCTGCTAGATTTTGCTGTACGTCACACCTACGTGGACTCAGTTCTTAGATTTTCTTCCTGAAGGAATAAAAAAAGGGGTGGAGGACAAATGGAAGTCACTAATCTTTAATATGGAACAGATTTCATATTCAAGTTCTTTCATACAAAGTAATCAAAAAAAAATGCAAAAAAATGGATTAGCAGGATAGAAACATAAACATTGAACACAATAATAACGGATTTAAATTAAACACAAGTGCGTAAGGAGGCTAAACCTTTCAGTCACAATCTGTTGTGTTAGTGTAGATACACAGACTGATAAATTCTGCGGTGTCTGGTTCTTAAGGAATAAATGTCACTTTGTGTCTTCTGACTGCATCTGAAGTCAATAAATCCATCTGCTGCCTTTCACGCATGTAGAATGCATTTTCATCCCCTTCCAGCCATGTTATGGCCAGCTTGCTATAAATAAATGACCTGCACAACAAATTCATATCCTTGAATTTCAGGCTTTAATTGAAGTATGCATATTGCAGTCTCTCCCAGGTACAGAAAGAAAGGGAAGAACAAACAGCAGTAATCCTAAGGTGCTTCCCTTGCCATTATAGGTTGTCAAGTGTGATTTTAAAATATTTGGCAAATGATAAATAAAGACAACAGGTAATTTCAACAAGAGCAGTCTATTTTAATTTCTTTTTCTTGATACCTTCTCTCAGAGATCTTGGTAGCACCACTGTAGACTGAGGGAAATATGGAGAATAACATACACCTCCTGCCATTAAATTAATGCAACATCTTTACTTCATCATAATGTGTTAACTTGTTAAAACTCATCATCTTCACGCTACACAATAAAACACTTGATGCAATACAGTACTGTGCTGTCACCCAGCTCACCTAGAAGACAAATTCCATATAAACTATTTTTTACCCTTTGTTGCTTTGCCTTGCCAAATTTTCCCTTTAAAGATAATGCCTGTGAGATGCTAATTGACATATTGTTTGGGAAAATTCTGAAGAAACCTCTTCCATTGAATCAGTCTTGACATATTAAACTATTTTTTGTTTGCATTTTTCTTTTGATATAAATAATATTTTCTCCTTTTTTTTCCTCAGAGAAGCTTGAATTTCATTCCAATTTTGAAGAAATTCAAGCCAACCAGTTGTCAGTGAAGAGCGTCCCGTCTCATTAAAGACCAAAACTAAGCAGAATTAGTAGTCTTTCATATTGCTCCCACATGTAGTAGGGTTGCTTTTCATCACTTGATGTGGCATGATTTCTTTTTTAGAACAATGCTATTGCTAAGACACCCACACAACTCCCCTCTTGACTTGCTGAATTTCTAACTTATGTTTTATATCAGGTTGTTTGGCATAGAAGCAGTCTATGGAGAGAATATTTTTAAGAGAAAAAGTGGTCTTCTCCATCAGAAGTACAATGACAGTCTGGGTAGACTTGTGCTGCATGACTGAAGTTTCATCTCTTTGTTTGCATTTTTGGTGAGAACTGAAATATCCTCCACAAGAAATTGTGGATCTCAAGGGAGAAGAGAAGGGAAGAGACTGCAAGCTACTATTCACCAGGATGTTACAAAAATAACTTTCATGTGTCAAGTGGTACAGTGTAGGTGGTGCAATTTGGCATTATCTTGCATCAGTACTCGTCTATCACCACACTTTTAAAAACTATCCCTGTCCTTGGCATGGTGTTCACACACAAAGTGATTTCACTTTTTACTTTCCTGCAAAACAAATCCAGATTTCAAAACAATAGAAGCAGCAGGAGGATAGGACTAACTAATCTTTACAAAATTTTTATATTTATATATACATATAAAATGGGATTTCCAAGTTTTTATTTCATAGGCACTGATAGAGCGAGAAGTTTCTATTTAAACAACCTAAAGAATGAGTTTGCAAATTTTTGCAACAAGGATTTACAGAAAACCCATGCAGTAATACTGAACTGAATTTGGAGGTTTAAATTAGATTATTCACAGAATTGGCTATTTTACAACCTACTCCAGAAAGTAGTAAGCAAAAAGCTCTCATGGAACTTTGTCCTCCCATGACTGGTGTAGCAATATGGGCTCTGGTTACCCAAGCAACTGATCAACAACTTCACCTTGGCTGTAAATGAAATGTTGGAAAGAGATTCAGAAAAGGAAACAGGAAGCGGGGAGATAAATGGAATAGAAAAAAAATAATGCCTAGGATCATGACCAGGCAAGTAGTTTTAGTTTTTTGTCAGTACAAGAAAAAGGACTGGATTCTTAGAACATGACAGTATAAAGTGGCATTTAAAGAGGTGCCAAGAGAGTTTCAAAGCCCTTACTTATTGAGTCTTACTGAAAATGGCAGGTTCAAGTTATATAGAGGATAAAGGGAATATTTTATACAAAACAAAACGTGCAGACATTATCCTCTTCTGGCAGTAGGGAAGCTTTTAACCTGAAAAAGTCTAGATTGGTTATCTGGGGCATAGCATACTACTGTGAAAATACATAGTATTTATTTTAAAACTACTGGATAGCACTGGAGTAAAACCTAGGGTGTTTCAGCCTTATAATAGTGACTCTCTGATTCAAAGACACTGGATATACACAATATATTTACTTGAATCTTGTCAAAGTTACAAAGATTAGGGATACAATTCTATTCTTGTTTTACATTCTATTTTGTTTCCATGGCACAAAGTGTGGATTGATTTTTTTAAACCCTTTTACAGCAGTAAAGTCCATGGGAAACTATTTTTTACCTTCCACAGTAGAGATCCTTTCACAATTAGGGCTGAGAGGTTTTATCCTCGGAAGAACAAGGTCAGTCTGAATCCAACTCTCCAGCACTCTAAGGAGACTAGAATGGGAAACAAGACAATAACTGAGCAGGTGTGTTCTTGTGCTTGAGGGTCATGCAGGACAAGAGGCTGGTGAGGGACTTGGAACACAAGCCCTGTGAGGAACGACTGAGGGAACCGGGGTTGTTTAGCCTGGAGAAAAGGAGAATCAGGGGTGACCTTCTCACTCTCTACAACTCCCTGAAAGGTGGCTGTAGTCAGGTCTCTTGTAGTTGGTCTCTTTCTCCAGGCAGCAACTCACAGAACCAGAGGACACAGTCTCAAGCTGTGTCAAGGGAAATATAGGCTGGGTATTAGGAAAAAGTTTTTCACTGAAAGAGTGATAAAGTTCTGGAATGGCCTGCCCAGGGAGGTGATGGAGTGACCATTCTTGGATGTGTTTAAAAAAAGACTGGATCAGGCACTTGATGCCATGGTTTAGTTGAGGTGTTGGGGCATGTGTTGGACTTGATGATCTTTAAGGTCTCTCCTAACCTAGTGATTCCGTAAATTCTCTATTCTGCAAATAGTGTGGGATGAAGTCTTTAAACTAAAAGCTCAAAGAGGAAGTGTGGACACATGTGCTTATTCTATAAGGCATCTGATCTGGTACCTCTTGGCATGGTAACAGAATTTAAAACAATAAAAAATTAAGATAATAATCAGTGGTTTAAAATTCCACTGATTGAAAGGTGCCTTATCTTTAAAGGGTTGCTTCAGGTCCTAAAAGGGATTTGCTGTTATTCTCAACTATCATCACTAATTTGAAAGCAAGTAAGCATACTGTGTTATAACTGTTTCCAGATGACATAAATTTTGCAGGAATAGCAAATACTGCAGAATACAGGTGAGTGAGCCCTCTCAGCTGTTTGATAAGCTAACTATGAAAGTTTTAGGGCAGTCATGTGCTAAACAATACTTTGAAGAAATATGCAAAGCATCTGAGGTCATGGAAGATAGAGACTGAACATATGCTCTCAGCGTGATCCTCTTAGTAAGGGTGGACACAATCTTTGCTGTATAATAGGAAACTGTATCATCTCTGACATTGGTGCAACACTGCAGCCAACATTGACACTGGCCAGAACACTGAATGTCCACCAGACTTGCAAAAAAAGAATCAAAAGGTTACAAAACAATCAGAATTATTTGTTCCACCATTGAAGTTAGCCTTAATTTCTGATCATTGGAATTCCTGGCATATTTCTGTGTAGGAAGACAGACTCCTCTCCAACTAAATCACTATTCCATGTACTGAGAATTAGAAGTTGTGATCAAGATATAATCAAACTTTTTGTTAGGCAACACTTCAAGAAGATTGATTGCACTGTGTTGTTATTATTTTACAGTAATAACTGGTTTTTACTCTCTTGACCAATATAGGCTCCTGCTACATGCTTTTTTTTTTTCTTGTGGGAGGTAGAAGGGCCAAGGAGCTCTTTTCTGATATTTGTATTTTGGTTACAGTTAATGCAGAAGGATCTCCTTGTGTCTTCAGTGAGGAGGAAAGCTGTGACACTATTTGTTCCTGAAAATAGTGCTTATGTGTTTCTTTCCACTTTCATTAATCCAATTATTTTAGTGTGTGTAATTGTAGACAGGTAGCCTCAGACTAAGGATTATCCTGTGAAGGTTTTTGCACAAATTGGACCTGATGCACTGCAAATTCAGAGACAAGATGTCCCTGCTGAGTATCACCAACCAATTGTCAGTTCTTCGATCCAAGACTTCCCACTGCCTTCTCTGTAGAATCTAGAATGCTGTTGCAAACACTGGTATTAACATTAAAAAGCTTACAATACCTTGTCCCTTCTGTGAAGATTAGTTCAAAAGTCTTCTTTGGATCTGGTGGGTTTTATTTTCAAACTGAGCACTGAGGGCAAAACTCTCCTCATCTGAGGAACCCAAAGCATGGACCTGACTTCTGCAGATTGTGCGCTCTGAAACTGAGGAAACCTCAGTGCACGGGCACAAAGTATTGTCAGCTGAGAGCTCATTTGCAGGATCGTCTCTCCTTTTTAACTCTGCTTAATTCTATCACGGAAATAAGGACAACAGGGTCTATTTTGGGGTTTAAATGTAATTTATTACGTAATTGTTGCTCAGTAAATGAGTTTACGTGGGATACAATAATACAGAATTTCAACTGTACTTTAAAGGCTGCCTTGCAAATCACTGTCATGTTTCTACTCGTTTAGGATCAGTGCTGTCAAATATTAACAATATACAGGAAATATGTCCTCCTTTTTCAGGAAATGCTTGTATCATTGAGTCAGTAAAACTGTTTCAGCTTAAGAGAATCAGATTTAAATACCACTTAGAGACATGCATAACATTTATAAAAACAATAAATATTAGTGGTATATTAAGTGTTTGGTTAAATTCAGAAGCTAACAAATTAACTACCTCTGTTTTAGTCTTTTTCTTTTCATATACAACACAATACAACAGTTTGATGAAACATTTGCTATTAAACATTTCTGAAAATATTTTAAGGACATGTATGTTCTGTACAATACAGCAGTTTGGGGTCTTGTGCAATACTGCACATAATATATATCTGTGTGTACTTTGTATATTATGGGTCTGTATTCCTTGATAGCAGGGGGGAGAAAAACAAACAAAGCTTCTGAGGATAAACAGCATTATTTAATTTTCACCAGCAGATATCATGTTATTTGGTTTTGAATCCTAAACCAATTTATTTAAAATTAAAATTTATTTAAACTGAAAATATATGTGATATCACTTAACTGATAAAACCTCTGATAGTAACCCTATACCTCAAATTGTCCCCTTTTCCTGCCTTGTAACTACAGGCAGGCTATAAGGTGCAGGCTGGATTCTTTATTACAATTCAGTTTTGCTGGAAGGAAGAGACTAATGGAATGTCACACTTCTAGTTCCCATCATTAGATACACACGCTGTTCACTCTAGCTGCTTCTTTACTTGTCCTTCTTGATGATTCTGGTCGCATTTTCCACTGACAGTATTCAGTCCATTTATGCCTAGTAAATTATATGAAAAAGAAAAAGAATAACAACGTTGGATCTACAGCAGCCAGGGAGCTTTATTTATACTCCAGCCACAGTCTGATGATTGGAGCAATCACATTTATTGCTCCAGCAGGTATTTTCCAGATCTAAACCAGAATATTTTGTGTCCTTGTCTTGTTTTGTAGAGCCCCAGCAGTAATTTTCCAGACATAATTTCCATCTTGCATTTTTCTGTCGTTTTGCTTCTCTCTCTTCCAGATTATTTCACATATTCTGACATAACCCAAGAAAACAACAGATGGCAACTTCATCCAAGTGGGTGTTATCCACTGGGACTGCAAAACAGGAGCTTGTTTTCCAGTAACTTCCTGCCTTTCAGGTTAAAAGTTGCAGAACCTACTGCGGTGCTCTAATGTGAGTCTCAAATGTGGGTTAGGGTTAGATTGTCTTAGGCAGAGTTAAGTCTGCTGTTTTCAGTAAGATGAGATGGAGCCCTGCCCTCAATCAAAATTTTGAATCCAACTTCACTGACAAGATTTGGGATTTCTAATGTGCAATGCATGAGTAGCAGTGATAATGCAGTCCAGCAGAAGAAACAGAGGTAGTATAAAGAAAAATAGAATGTTGAGAAGTTGTGTGGTTATGTGGGAAACAAAACACAGTTAGCAGATTAAAAGGCCTGGAAGAGAAGCAGTAAGAGGACAAAGGGAAGAGAGAAGGAATAAAGAAGGAAAGGAAGGAGGATCAGACAGAAGAGAAAAGTGGTAGAGAGAGAAGGAAGGAAGGAGAGAAGGATGGATTTAAAATACAGGAGGGCATATTTAGCCATGCAGTGGTGTCACTGAACTCCTCCTGAGCAAAGTCCTTTTTCTTCAAAACTTTAGGGCCTCCAGTTGTGCAAAAAAACCCCAATGAAAATAAATACTCTAAAAGTTACAAACAATGAGACACATTTTTATTGGATTTCTTTGGATAAAAGTGGGGCAGTGTGGTAATCACATATCCTTTGAATAGAGAGAGACATAGCTCTCCCAGGATTTTCCTGGGAAACTCTGAGAAGCTGTGAGAAAGCTCAGTGAAAGAATTAAAATAATTATTATCTCAATCTCTGCACCTGACAGGCAATCTCTGTCAAAGATGTTTACAAGAAGGAGTTGTCCCTTCTTGACCAGTAAGTGAGAGAAGATTCCTAAAAGCCAATCAAGTCATTGTTTCTATAAGAACTGTGAATTTCTAATAATAAAGTGCCTTTTCATACCTTCTGATGATAAAGTCTCTGTATCACCTTTGTCTGTCCCTGATACTCCTTTGGTGATAATTAGTGACCCAGTATCTGTATTTTGTCCTGACAAACAAGTAAGGAAAGTTTTCTTTCTGCTCCTCAACAAAAAAATATCCTTTTCATCAATAAAGGGAGAGGAGTGCAAATACTTTGAGCTACATATGGTGATTATCTATAAACTGGAGAAGTAAGCATAGAAGCATGAGAAAATTTAGCTCAGGTCACTGATGAATTTTCAGGTTTTTTTCTTTTGCTGGGCTGTCTCAGCCCACAGCTTAACCAGTACAGCAGGAGACAGCTGTAATAACTGCTACCAAATAAAGTGGTATGTATTATTCCAAATAGTGTCAGAACACAGGAAAAAAACACTGAGAATATAAAAGCAAAAGTAGGGGAAAATCTTTAATTCTAGGATAAGGGGGAACTATAATACAGGGCATGTCAATTGTCACAGCTGAAGAGGTTTCAAATGCATACAAAAAAGAGCAATTCAAATCAGACAAAGATGTAAGTAGTTAGTTGGGTTTGCCTCATCTGCCTTTGGGTGTTCAGAGTAACCCATTTGACCTGAGCTAGTGAGGTAAAGTTCCCACTGGAAGGAAACAGATGTTTCAAAGAAATTCATCTGAACCATACCTGCCTTAGGTTAAGAGGAAATGTCCTTTCAGGCTGTCTGCTATTTTTTCTGAGTATAATGTGGACCTTCTGCTGGCTGCTCAAACTTTGGTGACGTTTCTATTTGCTCCAGTTAGAGCAACACTAGGCAGCCCAGGATATGCACTGTCACCACAAAAAGCATCAATATCTTGTTGAGATGAGGAAGACTTTTGTACTGGGTCCAGGAGGACTGTAGTAAGTGAACCTGAGCCAACACCTGAACACCCACACAGCCACTCATTTATCTCCCTCTCACATGAAACAGGGAATAAACAAGCATCTCTGTAGGTAGTGGCACTTGGCCAAGGTCAATCCACCACATAAATTGGGACTGACCAACTTTATGTGTTGGTCAGTCTTGTACTAAAATCCTTTATTTCACCTACTTTTCAGGAGGACTTTGTATGTTGATCAACTTGTTGAATTACAAGATTGATAAACAATTGTTTACAAACCCTGGGAGCTATAAACGCAATATGAAATACTGCTATCATTAAAGATATTTTGCACTACTCATTTCTTCCATCAAGAAACAGAAAGAATATGAATGATGGCTCTTTCCCACAGACTTGTTAATAATGAAAAATCTTTACAGAACCAAGTAATAGGGTTGGTAAAATACAGGTGTCATATTTTTATTGGCAACCTTTTGCCTGAGCTACCACTTGGCAAGAAATTAAAATTAAATTCCACATTTGAAGAATTGTGTTTCCTGGGCTGTTGGGGTCCACTCCAGCTAGCTACAGACCCTTGCCCACATGATACTTCATAGATGAAGGTAAAATATGAGAAGCGCTCTCCTCCGCGTGGGAAACTTTGTCCTTTATTCCAAGACATACATCAAGTGGACAAACTTATGGGAGAAAAAAGGACATTCCCTGGTGGCAGGGAGCTTTTATACCCCGGGATGGAGACAGAGGGAGAGGTCCACAGTCAATGGGACACCAGTGAGGAGTGGTAAGGGGAGGGGTAACCCAGGGGAGAGACCACCAGGGGGTACCGGGATAGGTGAGGGGAAGACCATGTGATGGGGAAATGTGGTAACAAACCACATAATGTAACATAAGCTATACAGTGCAATATAAAACTATTCTGTGCAAATTCCCAATCACCCAGTGCAAGAGAACAACTAAATTGGAGCATCAAAACACACATTTCGTGATACTGACAAAGAAGTAAGAGAAATAAAAATGCTGATTTACTTACGCACACATGCAAAAAAGAATAAAAATTCACTATGTGTAGTTCTCTAAACACTTTCCCTGTTTGTTCCACCTAATTTCTTTGATGTTTTCAACTACAATAGTTTCTTCCGTTTGTCTCCCTCTAGTGGATCACCCCTTTTGTGTGTCAGCAGATACTTTATTTTCAATTTTTAATTTTTCCATCACTGGTGTTGTGTGGCTATAATGTTATTATAATAATTGAATAATCTATACACAGCAATTACTCTATTTCATTTCTGATGACTGCATCATTTAAACTTGTATTTCTTTCTATTGCCCCAGGTATCAGTTGTCTGGGCTACAATTCATGCAAAGTATTCTCAATCCTCTTCTCATCTTAAAAAATACAATTATAATGTATTGCTTTTTGGTCATTCTTCTGTCTTCTAGATGATTTCAGGGACTGGATAAGTAGAGGCCTATGTAAAGCAGCCTTTTAAGTGGTCTAAATTAAGACCTGGTGAAACAAAATAAAGATAGGCACAGTTAAATCATGTCACAAATATGGAATGCCTTGTCTAAGCCTCTAGCAAGTATCATCTTTCAGCAACATAGATATATTCTATTGCTTGATGAATATAAGACAATGTGGCCTGATCTTATTTTTCAAAGGATCCATACATAATTTGGGGAAGATTTATTTAATTATAACCAACATAGAATCTGTCTTGGGCTTATTTGTATAATCTGCATCATGATCTTAGTGGTTTTGTGGTGGACCAGAGCCCTTCTGTGTTTAACATCTATAAACTACAGCAGAAAGGCTTATTTCCTGCCTCAAAGATCTTACACTGCAAAAGAAAGGGCAGCCAAAAAAGTGGACTTGGCAAAGAGAAGTGGGAAGGGAAGAAAAAATAAGATCTAATAGTTGAACTATTGCTGAATATTATTAGTGTTAGCATAGGCTGCCAAACATCTTTGTGACTGCTGTATTTTATAGGCAAACGAGAGGTGTCAGATTTACAAACTCAGATCTGAAGAAGGAAAATCTCATGACCACTGGTACTGCTATGTCTGAAGGGGCACAACTCTTCCAGAGTAGAAGTTTCTTCCTGTGAATACATTCAAATTATACTGTTGATTTTCTTTCCTTTTGTCCTCAACCCAGATAACACTGCTGTTCAAGTAGGACATAAACCAGATTCTGATGTAATTAAGCAATTAGCTGCACAATTAAATCTGAAGTTAAATAAGTGGTGTGAGCTGCTCTTCATAACTACCTGTGAAGTTACACCCAGGTTTATTTGTTCCCTGTTTAGTGGACTCCCACCTCCCCTTCTTCAAATTCCTTCTAATACTTCTGGGAATAATAATTAAGAACAATAGCAAAAAATCTCACTGTCAACTTCCTGCATATTGAGATACTAAGCTACCACATTTTTACTTGGGCCTGTTCCCTCACATGGCAGTGAGCTGATTCATCTTGGACCAGCTTAGAGAGTGGAGAGAGGAGCTCATACCTATTCCTACTCCCCTTTTTATGTTTACGTAGAAAGGGATTTCAGGCGTTGATCTGGAATGAAAAATTGCATAAGAGGGCATTAGTACCTTCCCTTCTAACCCACTGTACTCCCTGCTTCCATAGCACACAACATAGTGGTAATTAGATTGTCAGCTACTGTTTGTGCAATAGAAAACACAGCCAAAGCACTCTCAAGTTTTAACAAAAAAATCCTCTCTCCTGTGAACTTGTGTAATTGTTCTCCTTGGACCGATTCTGCTAACGCCTACCCACTTGAATAACTGTACTCATTCTTTGAAATCAAAGTATGACTGACTAATTGCATGCAAACTGGCTTAAGCCCTTAAATTCTGAGCTTTTGAAGACAAAACTGCATCTGACATGCTTTGTGCTGCTCTTGAACTACTTCAGCACGCTATGAAGCAAGGAAATAAAAGTAGAAATGGAGGCAAGACTTTTAAGATGTCCTTAAACTGACCTTCAGAAAGAACCAACAATGAACACTGAGAGAAAATTTGTCAATGAAGAAGAATATTGTCCCAAGTGCAAACAAAAGCTTCACAATCCCATTTAAGCTTTCTTAGAACATTAATCCATTTAAGATATTAGGACAGAAAAAGACCATTGCTGAGGACAGCAAGTGAAATTTGAGATGGGTTGGGTTGCTCTGTTCTACTCAGACAGATATCACATTTCAATTGTCAAAATACATTCAGAGGAATTGGAGGTCTTTTCTTATTTAAGAGGCTCCATTGTGGACTTTAAAAGTGTTTATTTTACCACACAGCCACTTAAAAAAAAAGAAAAAAAAATCCATCTCCTAATGCATGAGCTAACAATGTAGAGGTAGTTTAATCTCCCCATAATTACCATTTTCACATTTCTTTCACTTGTCATAAAATCGAATCTTCCCAGAGAGACTGTCTGATAAAATTATACAGTACATCAAAGAGAACAAGTGAAAGTAAGTTTCATACTCACACACAATGAAATTCTGGTTGACCTAAAAAGAAAGACGTTTTTGTATCTCCTGCATCTTCTTTTGGAATCTATCCTTGGTTCATGCAGTTAATGTCTCTAATTTTCAGTGTGAACTGTTTCATCTGAACGTAATGGAAAAGTAAAACAAAGAGCTGAAACAACAATCAGATTGTTAAAGGTTTGTCTTTGCCTATTGTGTAAAAGACAATGCTGCTGTATTAAAAACACTAAGAGAATTCTTAGTTAGACTTTCCCTGGAGGACCTGTGTTAAACAGTCTTGCCCTGATTTCAAGTAAAGATCGTGCTTCACTTCAAATGTAGACTTTAAGAGATGAATGACAAACATCTTCAAGGTCTTTTCTTTTAGAAAGAAAATCCTATCATGATTGCATGACAGCTGGCTTTTTTTTTTCAAAAATTTTAGGCCATTCGTTAAAAAAAGATTTAATCAATTTTCAGTTTAAAATTCCCAGAAAAAAAAGTAGTGTCATTCATTCTAATTTATATTACACACAAGAAATTATATTAATGAAACTCTGTGGGATTTCAAATCTCAGACCAGGTTATTTAGAGCTATTTTAAATCTGCATTTTCATACATGTATAGCCTGTGAAGGTTTTCATTTGTGTTCATGTAATGCTAATGCAGTCATGACATGCAGGCCACAATGCCTCTTCCCACAAATGACAGCACAGAAGGCACAATTTTGTGTATTTTATTTACATTGACAAGGTCAAGGGATCAGGCTGCTGACTGTGAACTCTCCTGTTAGATGGACCCAGAACATATGCCAGCAGGGAATTAATTGGCAGCTCCCTTAAGTAAGGACTTGGGATATTAATGTCTAAGTGGGACAGTTGGGTGCTCACCTCAGCTTTCGTTCTGAAGTAAATATTTCACTGTGTGCCACTCACAGCTCTGCCCTGTGACCAGCCAGATGTGTTGACAATTTTACACAAAAAGTAATGACTACAGAGAGGTGAAAGGTTCAGAAATGAGGCAATAAGTATTTTCACCTTTTGGGAATACGTAAACCCCATGAAAGGCCTCAGGCTCTACTGCACTAATGTTGTACGTTCTGCAGCTAGAGTACGGCAAAGTTGTATTCATTAACAGCAAACATGAGCTTGTGAGATTGCCTCACAGTTTATTGAAACCTCACCTTTGTGATACATGGAATTAGCTTGTGCTTCACAGGGATGATGCTGAATTATAGGGGAGCAACATTATTCCTGCCTTCAGGAAATCTGGCATTTTACTGATGATGTTGCATCTGTGGCACATGCTACCAGTGACACTTTGGAGCTTATTCCATGCAATCTTCTGCAGACAGCAAAAGGCAGTCTATTGAGACATAATCATTAGGAAAAGCCAAGTTGTTTACAACTTAAGGAAAAAGGAAACCTACCATTTCAACATGAAAAGAGATAAAGATTTCAGGTAATCATTGATCAGATTTTGCTTATCTCTTAAGGTATTAACAGCTCTACTAACATTTTGTGGCTGCCTTTGAGCTGTGGGCTGTGTCTGAAAAAGCTTTAGAATATAGGCACATAAGACTGGGATGGAACTAGTGTATTTTACCCAGATACTACCTGCCCACTCTCCTAACCATCTTTGTGTACAGTTGCATAACACTCCGTTTATGAAGTCAAACACTAAATACAAACCAGTGAAGTTTGTTTGGCAGATATTTTACACCAGTGTTGAGGTGGGTGAAGAGGATACCAGATTTGTTTTAGAGGATCATGACAGCCAGAAGGACATAGGAAGGACAACAGTAAACATACATCTGATGCAAGTACAGATAAATCAAATAAAACACAAGTGAGCTGATACCCTACATTGATGATTGATGTGTATCAGAAATAGTGTGGCTGGCAGGACCAGGGCAGTGATTGTCCCTTGTATTTGGCACTGGTGAGGCTGCAATTCGAATTCTGTGTTCATGATTGGGTATCTCACTACAAGGACATTGAGGTGCTGGAGCACATCCAGAGAAGGGCAACAAAGCTAGTGAAGGGTCTGGAGCAGATGTCGTATGAGGAGCAGCTGAGGAATATGGGGTTACTCAGCCCAGAGAAAAGGAAACTCAGGAGGGACCTTATTGCTCTCTACAACTGGCTGAGAGGAGGCCATAGCCACGTGGGGGTTGGACTCTTCTCCCAAGTAACCAGTGATAGGACAAGAGAAAATAGCCTCAGGTTGTGCCAGAGGAGGTAAAGCTTGAATATTAGAAAGCAATTCTTTCAGTAAGAGCTGACGAGAATTGGAAAAAGCTGTCCAGGGAGGTAGAGGTATTCAGAAGACATGTAGTGTGGTGCTTAGGGGCATGGTTTAATGCTGGATTTGGCAGCGTTATGTTACCAGACTCAATCCAAATATCTTTTCCACCCTAAATTAGTCTATAATTCTAAACACACATCCCTGTGTTCCTCAGACTGTAGTTTTCAGTATCCAGGTACTGTCTTCTTCAGGAGGTGAGACAGCAGCAGGATCTCAATGTGTGGATTTTCTGTCTCTCTCTTCTTGAAGGGGTCATTGTCTTTGCTGAAGTGTTAATACTATGCTAGGCGTTCCTTAAATCCATTAGCTCATACATCAGCATTGTCAATGCATGCTAGGCTTTGTCAAACTATGAATATCTGTGAAGCCAGTGAAACCCCAGCATCTGGTCATCTCACTAATTCTGTAAGAAAATTTTGTATCAATAGCAATAATAACAATATAGTTATATTACACACATATTGTTATATATCAACAATTTTGTCATACTTCATGTAACAATACCATTTTGGTATTTAATTCCTGAAGATTTGACTTCATGCAGTTCATGCAATTCTGCCATGTTCTTTTACTGTAGCATTTTTAGTTTTTCTAGAGTTAAAATAAATACCAATTACAGAATTAAATAAAAACAATACTCCTGCCTCAAAGTCCAAGTGAGAGCATCATCAGAAGAGCAGAGATGCCCCTACCACTCAGACAAATAGCATGAGTGAACCATTTCAGTATACTTTCAGTGGATTTCGAAAATATTTTTGTCAGCAGAAGAGTACTGTGGGTTCCAGTGGTGCTCAGAAGATGTAAAACAATGGTCATGCTCCTTTCAGCCTCTGTCTTAACCTCATCCCTTGTTACTATTGAAAAACACCTGAAAGACAATGCAGCCATTGCTCACAGCCAGCACAGCTTCATGAGAGAAAAGCCCCATTTATCAGAGCCAATTTCCTTTTATGACAAGGTAACACACCTGATTGATCAAGGGAAGCCCACTAATGTAATGTTTTTGGATTTCAGTAAAGCTTTTAATACTCTCACAGGATCCTGCTGGATAAAATGTCCAGCTCACATCTGGATAAACACATCATGCAATGGGTGAGCAACTAGCTCACAGGTTGGGCACAAAGGGTTGTAGTGAATGGGGTGACATCAGAGTGGTGACCTGTCACTAGGGGGGTTCCACAGGGCTCCATCCTTGGCCCTGTGCTCCTTCAACATCTTCATAAATGACTTGGACACAGGACTGACTGGAAGGGATACTAAGCAAGCTGTCATATGATACAAAACTGAGAAGTGCTGTTGTCTCCCTTGAGGGCAGGGAGGCCCTGCAGAGAGACCTCGACAAATCAGAAAGCTGGGGAATCACCACCCATATGAAGTTCAACAAGGGCAAGTGCCGCATCCTGCACCTGGAATGGGGCAACCCTGGATGTACAGACTGGGGAATGAGAAGCTGGAGAGCAGTGCCATGGAAAGGGACCTGGGGATCCTGGTCCATGCCAAGCTGAACACGAGCCAGCAGTGCCCTGGCAGCCAGGAGGGCCAACCTTGTCCTGAGTTGCATTGAACACAGCATCACCAGCAGGGAAAGGAGGGGATTGTCCCGCTCTGCTCTGAGCTGGGGTGGCTTCACCTCAAGTGCTGTGTGCAGTTTTGGGTGCCACAATATATGAAAAACATTAAACTGAGACTGTGGAGGGTGACAAGGATGGTGAAGGGCCTTGAGGGGAAACTGTATGAGGAGCAGCTGAGGTCACTTGGTCTGTTCAGCCTGGAGGAGACCGAGGGGAGCCCTTGTTGCAGTTACAGCTTCCTCATGAGGGGGAGGCACTGATCTCTGTGGTGACAGTGACAGTGACAGGATCCCAGGGAATGGCCTGAAGCTGTGTCAGAGGAGGTCTAGGTTGGATATCAGAGAAAGGTTATTCAGCCAGAGAGTTGTTGGGCACTGGAACAGGCTCCCCAGGGAAGTGATCACAGCTTGACAAAGTTCAAGAAGAGTTTGGACAACCCTCTCAGGCATACGGTGTGACACTTGGCAATGTCCTGTGCAGGGCAGGTAGCTGGACTTGATGATCCGTGAGGGTCCTTTCCAACTTAGCTTATTTTGTGATTGTGAGATAACTTTTTACACTCACCCAACATCCATGTAATGGTTTCATGCTCCCCTGCCTCCTTTCCCTTCGGGTTCCTTGCACTTAATTCACAATTTTCTAACTGTCCCTTTAAGCTTGGCTCCTGGTCCCCCTGCTCTGAAGAAGCACAGAAGGAGAAATGATGTGGAAATCTGGCTCAACCAGTGCAGTTTTCTAGTAGATTATCCTTTCTATAAACAGAATATGTTGACCTACCTGTTAAACTATTATTTATTTCCCCACTTTTCAGAAACTCATGATTCACACATACAAAAAAAAGAAAAGGTATCATCAAAAAGCATCTTTCTGAAACCAGAATGACTCTCTTAGCAGAGCTCTTCTCCTTGATCTAAAAGTGAAGTATAGTGAAGTACCTAATTTTAGAACTGTTTTCATGTGGGTAAAACCAGCTGCAGATTTATCAGGCAGGACAAAGGTTTTAATCTTTATTCTCTCCTTCACTTTCCAGTAACAACAGGGAAAGCAGTAAGCATTTCCTTCATGTGATGTGGCTGCTCTGCCATGCAGCCTTCCCACTCATGCAGAGGTTATAGCTGCTCCTGAGTAAAACATTCTCTTTTCTTTTCTGAAAAGTCACTAAGCTATTTTTGTTCAAGTTTTCAAAAGAAGTGTTCTGCCTGAGGCAGAAATCCAGCATGAAAAATTTCTGCCCAAATTATTAAAGAATGGTGGAGTAGCAAACTACTGAAAACAGATGGAGTTTGGCATAAGAAATTACAGATGCCATCACTCATGGCCTTTATACTCTCTAAGCATTTATACCGTAACACATATTCAAATGTGTACTACCACTCAGCAGAGTTCTCACTTCTCTTACCTTCTGTGTTCCTTTTAAAAAGCCCAAAAACCAAAAAATCCCCAGACTTTCTCTCTGTAATATTGATCTTCAAGAAATGTACTTCCAAGTAGCTAGAGGCTATTAGGTCAACCTTCCACTCAGCAATCAGGTGGCAAGAACCTCCTTACCTCAATATCATTATTTTTTACAAAAATCAATAATGACTTTATCCTTACTCACTGTTTTAATTCAGTGTAACAGTGCAAACAGCACAGAAAAACTCAGAGACAGAGGGGTCTGAACAGATACCAAGAAAGCTAATGGAGTGGATTTTAACAGAGTGGGTTTTAATTTCTTGAAGGAAGTTGCCATACAAACAGATAGCAAAAATCTTTCAATCCTTAACAAAAAAGGTCTTTCAATTCTTAACACAAAAGATAGTAATTATACATTCTGGGGTGGGAGATCTATCATAAACACCATTTGTAGAACAAATTATAGCACTGACTCTTGCTTATAATATAAGAGAGCAGAGGAAAGAGGTGGATATTCTAACAACCATTGGATACAGAGAAAGACATAATGAATGAAAGTTTAGCAAGAACTAGGAGATAAGACATTTTACATTAGAACCTTCATATATTATTGGTGGATCCATTTATTTTTTTATATCAACTTGGATTAAACAAGGGGACAAATTTAGGATTCAAGTAAACAAAGAAACAGATGTGCATTTCCATGTCTATTTGATTTATACTGTTACAAATCAATGTTATACAAGAGAAGCACCTTCTGGTATATCAAAGACTCACTATAGTGAATTAGAGTGGCTCCATGGAAATAATTCAAAATTTATACACAACAAATCTGTCTCTCTCTACATCTACTATTTAAGGCAGCTACAGCTAATTTGGGAGAACAACTCTAAATTTTAATCCAAGGAAACTAATTTTGCCTAACTGAAAAGAAATTATACATAAGTATCCTCCTGATCTCAGAAAAATTAATGGTAAGGAAGCCCTGTATCCACTAATGGCTTGAGTTTCTCTGTTAGCATCACCAGACGGAATCCACACCACTAGGGAATTGTATGAATTCTAAGAGATTTCCCTTTTTTGTTTCTTCACATTCTCTGGACATAGTTTCAAAGGAGTTTAATGTTAGACCTACCCTCTAGACAAAGCTTTAACAGAAAATGAAGACTGACTTACTCCCATTACTGTAGTCCAGCCAGACCATTTCAGTAAAATTCAAGCCTCAGTGCATTCAGTGGGAGATTTCCTATGAAGTTCAGATGAAGCCAGGATTTCATCTAAGCTTCTCTCTTCTGGTATAGGAGAACTGACTACAACTAGGCAGAGATGATGCATTGTTCTTTACAGTCTGCACCTGTGTCTAATTTAGTCTTGCAGCTAGAGCTACACAGAAAAGTACTTGACAGCTACTAGAGAGAATAGTCTGGAAACTGTCAACTCAGAGGGATGCTTTTAGAGCTCTCACTCTTTGGAGTAAGTTCTTTTCTGTCTAATCAAAGGAAAAGTATTTTTGTTAAGAAACTTGACATTCCAAATAAGAGTGCTGTTAAGTCAGGGAACGAAAATATGAAATTGCTGTTTGTTAACAGTGCTGTAAATCTTGCTGAAAGCCTTCACAAACACACCAGATGCAGACTGCTAAATCCTTCACTTCATGACAGCACCGAACCACTGACGGAATCACGCTTTCCACAGAGAGGATTGAGCAAGTACCAGATATGTAAAGCCTGTATGCATCAGTTATGATTAGCAAGTGAGGCGGATGCCATACTCAAGCAATAATTTCATATTGTGCAGCCAGATAAAAATTTCACACGTATACAAGAAAAAGCTTGATTCTATGCATTCACACCATTACATTAAATTTGGAGTGCTGTCAGGACTGAGCGTATAGCCTAAAAACAGTGTAACATTCAAGTTGTGCATCTAAGTGTTTGTATATACATGTATACATGCAACAAAATTGCCATATCCATAATTATGCACAGAGATAACAATGTTTCCTTTATATCTTTCACAGCAACAGTTTGAAAATCAGTAAGTATAGTTTTCAGATGGAAAGTTGGATGCTGAACTTCAGGCTGAATTTGAAGTTTTGGAAAAGTTGATTAATTTAGAATTTTAAGACAATGCTTTAAAAAGCAAAACATTTTATAGATACATGACTCAGAATGAGCTGAAATTTAAAGCATTTAGCTTGACAGGTGCATATACATATACACACACAGAGGTAAAAGGAGGCTTTGTACATTCACAGTGTGAAATTACTGTGAAAACACTCTGAACCTCTACAAAACTGAAATGTCTCCTTATTTTCAGCATAGCATAAACCTATGCAGCATTCAGGTGATGCATTTAATCGCTTGCGTATCTGTTGCTGTTTATTCTTTTTTGATATAGCTATGACAAAGAGGAAAAATGTAGTCTTCTAATTTAATATCCCAGATTGCTAAAATATATTTATAAACCATTCTATTGTTATTTTGCCTCATTGGCCTTCTAGTCTGTTCCAACAGACTTTCTTGTTACTTAGTCTATCTTTAGCCTCCAGCATTTGTGATCTTCAGCTTACAAGAAATTAGGGCAATATCCATAAAAGGATGTTTCAATTTAGTTTATCCTGCCTTAGACCCAGAAAACAGGTTCACAGACCTATATTAGGTACTAAGAATAGAAATCATACCTAACCAATACCCGAGCCAAAAGGAAATGCCGAAGAGGTGAAATTTCACCTCTCATAAGTGTTTAATGCACATGACACTGAGCTGCAGAAACGTCTAGGACGAGACCAACATTCCTAGTTCATAATATCCTATGGGGGCTAAGAAGTCTAGGTTGTCTATGTTTAAACTGATGCTTAGGTCCCACTTTAAAGGCTTCCCTTTGGATAATTATTCAGTGCTGGAAACATTCAGGAAATGGGAGGTCTGTGGGAGCAAAATCCTCCAGGCTGAGACAGCCAAAACCTGATAAAGTTGGTGGCTTCACTCTGGCTTCTACTTCCATAAAGGTCCCTCACAGTCTTTCTACTGGTGCAGAGAACCAAGTCTCAGCTTGATTTTCCTTGGAATTAGCTTAGTTATCGTGAAAGCTTCAGGCTTCCACAAATTATTCTAACATTTACTCCTGAGCTTTTACTTAAATCCAAGAGCATTACCTTTAGCTGGAATATGCCAATTTTGAAGTCTATTTCTGCAACGTGACCTTTCACAAAAATCTCACATCTAAGCCAAACATCACTCCGGAGTAACTCAAATTCCTCCTGAAGTACGAAATGCCTGGATCCCGAGATCGCAGGCGAGGGGCGGCTCTGGGGCCGGAGGGCCGAGAGAGACCAGAGGCAGAAAACCTCGGGCGCACGAATCCGCCTCGGCCGCCGCTGCCCGCGCCTGCCTCTCGGGGCTGTTTCGGACGTTCCCAGCTGCGGCGTTCAGCCCCTCGTGTAAAAAGAAAACATCCTGCTCCCGCACCCTCCCGAGGGGCCGCGGCCCGCTCCGGCAGGTCCCCGCACCCGGCGGCGCCGGCCCGCGCCCGCCCGGGCCCGGTTTCCGGCGGGACTTGGTGCGGCTGCGCTTCCCTTCCCCCGCGCTCGGCCGGGCCGCGGCGGTGCCGGTGCCTCTGCCCCGGCGGTGCCCGTCTCCCCGCCGTCTCCATGCCGTCGCGGGTGCTGTGCCTGGGCGGCGGGGCCGGGGGTCCCGCTGCGCGCAGGGTCCGCCTGCTCCTGCGGCAGGTGGTGGGCGGCGGCGCGGCCGCGGCGCGGTACGGCCGCTCCGAGGTCAGGGCGCTGCACAGCTCAGGTAACCCACCCCGGCCCCGGTGCCTCGGCCCCCGCCGCCTCCCCCGGCTGCCCCTGTTCTGGGCACAGCCCCGGCGCTGCCGCCCCTGAGTCCCGTTCGCGAGTGCGGGGGCTCCGGAGAGGGGCAGGGGAGCTGGCGAAAGGTCTGGAGCGCAGTGCCATGGAGCGCGTCCGAGGGCGCTGGGCTTGTTTAGCCTGCAGAAGGGGAGGCTCTGGGGGACCCTGTCTCTCTCTACAGCTCCCTGAAAGGAGGGTGTAGCCAGGTGGGGGTCGGTCTCTTCTCCCAGGTAACAACTGACAGGATAAGAGGGCATAGCCTCAAGCTTCACCGAGGGTGATTTAGGTTGGACTTTGGGAAGGGTTTCTTCACAGGAGGTGTGATTAAGTGTTGTAATGGTCTTCCCGGGAGCGTGGTGGAGTCACCATCCTGGAGGTGTTTAAGGAACAGCTGTGCCATGCTCTGGTTAGCATGGTGGTGTTTGGTCATAGGTTGGACTCGATGGTCTCAGAGGTCATTTCCAACCTGGCATGAGGGGAAAGGGCAGAGTTCAGTCACAGCCTTGCAGGGACGCTCGTGATAGCTCCTGGTCCAGGTGCTTCAGCCGCAGTGAGGCAAGGGACAGCCCTGCAGCTCGCGTCTGTGGCGGCCGCCCTGCTCTGCAGAGCTGTGTCACATCTCGCCATGCTTTCTGCTCCTGCATCACATGGCTTCCTCCTGCGGCCGGCCAGAGCCGCGCTGTTTGTGTCTGACTGTGCCGGCAGCATATGGTAATGAGATAGAGGGCTGACCTTGAGCCTGCAGATGCCATGAAGGATGACCTGAACTGCCCTGGAATATCCTCTGGTGACCTTTGAGACAGGTGATGGGCCTATGCCGAGTAGAAGCAGAGTCTGGAAAGGGTGACATATGCCTGTGGTAATTGACACTGCAATTGACAGGATGAATGCCAAAAGTAACAAAGCTCCTAAGTACAGGGTGAGTGATGAGTAGTGATCTGCAAGTGATTCTGATGGGGGAGTACTTGCTCAAGCTCTTAATTACACTCCTTTGATCCCATTTATCTCCATTTAAATATTTTAAAATATGTTTATTAGTTAATCAGTTAATTTCTTTGTTTAGTTTCTGAAAAGTTACTCAAGAAGGAAGTCATTGAGGGAATGATAGCCATAAAATTCCTTCAAGAATTTTAATAGATAATATCTATTTTGTGAGAAGTACTAAAAAGGGTAGAGTTATTTATATATTTAAGAGTTATTTATATATTTAAGAGTTATTTATATATAAAAGACTAGTTGGGGTTGTTTAGCCTGGAGAAAAGGAGACTCAGTGGTGACCTTCTCACTCTCTACAACTCCCTGAAAGGTGGCTGTAGTCAGGTCTCTTGTAGTTGGTCTCTTTCTCCAGGCAGCAACTCACAGAACCGGAGGACACAGTTTCAAGCTGCATCAAGGGAAATACAGGCTGGGTATTAGGAAGAAGTTTTTCACTGAAAGAGTGGTAAAGTACTGGAATGGCCTTCCTGGGGAGGTGGTAGTGTCACCATCCCTGGATGTGTTTAAAAAAAAAGATTGGATATGGCACTCGGTGCCATGGTTTAGTTGAGGTGTTGGGGCATAGGTTATTTTTCCTCCCGTCACCCGTGACATCTCATTATTTGTAGTGCTTCCCATTTTTTCTGTGAATTTAGATCAGAAACTGATTTTATTGAGAATATGAAGCATTTATGTAGGGTTTACTTGTATGGCACTTATATGGTATTCTATTTTTGGTGACAATTTCCCATTGGTAACACTTTCTTCATGACATCAGTCACCTGATAATCATTACAAAGTTTCACAACATGTCTCTTAATCACTTCTACCCCAGGGAGCAGTTAGCTGTGTCTGTCTCTCCCATGGTTTCTGCTTGATTATGCCCAAGATATTGGGCTCCTTTATTAGTTCCATTGTACTCTCTGTCTTACTCTCCATATTTGGGACCTTGGTATTAAGAATACTAGTTTTTTTCCTGTTTATTTTGTGGGTGTTTTTAAAATGAATTTTTAAAATGTTTGTGTGTCCTCATGCAGACCCTAGTATTTTTTTTGAGGATACTGAAGTTACAAAGGATGATCTGAAATTTTTTGTGCATATGTGTTTTTTGCTATTTCTGTGCAGCTGCTGTAATTACAGGTCTTGTTGTAAGTGGTGTTGAGGTTGCATAAATAAATCAGCAAAACATGTCTTAAAAGGCTGGAAGCTGTTAAGAGTCAACTAATCAGTAAATTGTTGTGTACGCAGTAATTTGGATGTGACATCCCTGCCAGGTCAGGGTTGAAATCCCAAACAAGATTTACAGTCTGTCCTGGTACCTTCTGAGTGTAAGGGAGGAACTGTTGCCTGGTGTTGTGCTGCTACATGTGAAGAAGCCATCCTGTTTAGCTTTTCTGCTCACTCTTTGCAAAGTGAGCGTGGCTTGCTGGTCCACTGGGGGCTGTGGAGGAATCACTAAAGCTGTCAAGTGGTAAAGCTTAAGAGAAGTCTCAAAGTGAAAGAGACTGCAGGACAGAAGGGTAATGGGAATATCTGGGAAGGTTTGGGGTTGCACAATGTAATTAACGAGGGAAGCAATTTATAGTAGCGCGTGTTGTAGAAGGCTGACTGTCAAAATAATTTTTAATGAGGGTTTCATGTACCTTCTAAAAGACTAAAAAGTATCAAATTTTTGTAGACTGTAGATTTTTGTAGACTTGTGGTGAATTAGTTTAAATGCTCTGTGACCTAAATAAAATGGAGTTCTATGCAACTCAGTTCACATTTACTTAATTATTTTAATCCATATGTAATATTACTGTTTTAAAAAAGTTGACAGGATACACAATATTGGAGTTGCTGTAAGAGATTACAGGGAACAAATGCTAAATTTGATGTAAACTGAAGAGCTGGAAAAATGAAAACCATTGCCAATTAGTGCAGGCAAAAGGAAGGTCTCTCATGTGCTTTGCTGCTCAGTGTACATAAAATAACTTATGCTTTGTCACTGGTGTAGACCAAAATATGTACTGGCTGCATTTGCTGTTTTTTGCAGCACTGCCTGTCCAGTGTTCACTTCCTCTACTTTCCTTATGTGAAATTTTTGGTCAATTCCCATTCCTAATCAAACTTGTGTTTAAAACCGATAAGCTCTCAGTAGTACATACAAGCATATCTGCTGAGTAAGACACAGCCACTTGTGAAAATTGCATCACACTTCAGAATCCTGTAATGTTCATCATTGGTGTACAACATCTAAAAGTTTGTGGTAAAAATCAGTAGTCTGAAATAAGGCTATGAATTTGACTGTGTGTTTGTAAGTGGTTCTTTTCCAGGTTTGTCATCATCAAAAGACTAAATATCTGGTTAATGATGGATGTAAATGCTTTCTGGCACATTGCCTTTTCCAATTTTACCTGTGTCATTATCTTTGTTGAGATTCACATGTTGACAACTGAGAGTGTGTTTCTGACAATATTTTTGTTCACCGGGCAAAACCTATTTTTAGAGAGACTTCATGCTTTCTTGTTTCTCATGGCATTCCTATAATTGTTCATTACCTCCGTAGATGTACTTAGGGAACTGCATTGTGGTGACTGAAATGATTCCAGGGATTTGATTTATGGTGAGCCTTGTGTACGGCTGTTGCGTCAGCACAACTCCGAAGGCAGCAAATGGGGATGGGAATTTTCAAAGCCAGTTGTCTGAAAGTTTGCAGAGTTATGCCTGGGTTATTTCAAATTATTCTAACATTTAGAAAAGGTTCATGGTAAAAAAATAGTGTATTTTATTAGACATGCTGATGTGGCTGGAACAAAGGGGTAAAATGTCAGGCCAACTTCTGTAGGGCTTCACTTTTGGTATACGACTGGACGTCAATAAATAGTTTCTAAGTGTTAATGTTTGCCTGTTGTTTGAAATTTAATTTTTTCTGTTAAACAACTGTTACAGGTCTGATATGTGTTGATGTGTTCTACAAGTTGTGCCTAGCTTAATGTGTAAGATTGAAGTTGTAGCTGCTTGGCATACTCAGGGACTCAGGATAGTTGTAGGCAATGCCATAGCTAATTTTAAAGCTGTTTTGTCAGTTTTGGATAGCTTTTTGGTAAATGTGAAATTTCAAAAACATTTCTGTTGATTTTCGGTTGCAGATTCTTTTTGATTGAAATTAATTTTTGAAATTATACTGATGTACTTGTTATCTAAGCTCAGTTTAGAATAGATAGTCTGGTTTTTCTCCACTGAGCAAAATGTGCTTCAAAAACCTTTGTACAGTTTGAAAACACTCTGAGCTAATTTTTCACAAAAGTAGCACCAGCTACAGAAGATTTGAAAGCACTGGTGATGCAGTGGGTATCTGTTACTGTGTGACTAAGAGGAGCTGGTGGATATCGCTTTGTACAGACAGCTAGCAATAACCTCCCACTCATGAGCTTTCATGCTCACAGGGGATTTCAGCCATGCAGACATGAGCTAGGAGGGCATTCTGGCGTTGTGCATGCACTCTTGCTAGGCTGTATTGGTAAAAAATTTGTAACTCAGATGCCAGGGTTAACTCTTCACTTTGTCTGCCGCTTTCAAGTAGGGAAGAGCTGTGATCAGTTTCACAGCCTAGATCTCAGTGACTGGAATGTGACTGATTTGCACATCTGGAGGAGAGCTGGGAAGATGAGCAGCAGAATTAGGATCTTGGACTTCAGGACTGCAAACTTTCACTTATTCAGGAGATCGGCAGGTAGAATCCTTTGGGTAACAACCATGAAGATGGAAGGTGCACAGGAGAGCTTGAAAATTTTTAAAGACAGCTTAATGGCAGCTCGGGAATGAACAATTCAGTAGCAGAAGGCCTGTTTGGCCAAGCAGGGAACTTCTCAATGACCTAAAACAAAAGGGGAACATACAAAAGCGCAAGTAAGGACAGACAGCAGGAGTGTAAAAGTGTGATTTAGTATGTAGGGACAAAATCCCTACCATCTTGTCAGAATGCAAACATTTAGTCCAGAAGGACCCTGATGAACATGAGAACTGGGGCAATGGAAACCTCAAAAAGTTTAAATATTAAGATCTGCTAGTAGACTAAAGTGTTGCTGGGAAGGGAGTGGCTGAATAACAGCTTTGGTGAAGAGGCTGTGGGATTGCACTGGGATGTCTGGTTGAATACAGCAGGGGAAGAGGTTGGCTAGAGTGGCTGTGGAACATCCATCCTTGAAAGTTCTGTGATTCAGTCAGACAGAGCCATGGCTCAGCAGATCTCATTTTGGAGGTAGACTGATGTTGAGGTTGAAGATGGCCAGTATTTCTGCAGTGTTCTGATATTTGATGAAATGGGAAGCTTAACACCTGTCTCACATGGTAAATGTATTAAGAAGGGATATTCTGGAATTTATCAAGTCTGTGTAAGATCATCATGGTAGTAAACATTTAAAACTGACTTTTCACCTCATAAGACTTTTGTAATTGAGCAATATCAGACTCCCTAGTTTCAGGGTATTGGCCCAAACAAATAGCTTTTGCTAAGTAAAGATTGTATATTTCCTGCATGGCTGGATCATGGAATCATAGAACATGCTGGGTTGGAAGAGACCCTCAAGGTTCATTGAGTCCAACTCCTGATCCTGTGCAGGATGCCCCAAGAGTCCCACCATGTGCCTGAGAGATTGTCCAAATGCTTTTTAAGCTCCTATGACCACTTCCCTGGCAAGCCTGTCCCAGGATTCAACCACCCTCTGGGTGAAAAGCCTTTTCCTAATATCCAGCCTAAATCATCCTGCTAGAGCTTCAGGCTATTTCCCCAAGTCTTATCACTAGTCACCAGAGAGCAGAGATCAATATCAGATAAGATTCCATGTTCACATTGTTGATCTTTTACTAATGCAGAAAAATGAAAAAAATGTTATCTTTCTCGAGTAAATACCAAGATTTTGGTTTCATGACACCTTGGAGTGTAACCAGTAAAGACACTCATTAGCCAGCCCAAAACAGACAATTGAAAAATCTAATGTTAGCTTCAAACATGAAAATTTTAAAAATAGAAGATTTAAAAAGAATGTTGAGTAGAGATTGAGTAATATTCAAATTTTATGTTTGGAGCAGTTGTTTTTGTTTTTTAGAGAGAAATATTTCATTTTGTCCATAAAAAACCAGAACTTTAGTGGATTTTTTTGCTTAGCTCAGAGATAGGTTTTGTTGTGTAAACATTTCATCTATTTCAGTCAGCAGCAGCTGTCAGACTGCAGCATCCTGTTGACAGGAGCTGAGCTCCACCTCTACTATGTGTGAAGGCACTGGTGGTCAAAGAACACACTTAAACTTTGTGAGTGCAGGGAATAGGTTTCTGTCCCTCATATTCATGTCTTTGAGAGGTTTCCAATACTGATATGAGGTGCAGAGTAGGTGACAGTGTTGCTCAATGAATGTAATATTTGCAGCAATAAAGATGGCCAATAAGAGCTGCTATGAAATGTAAAAAAGAAGTAACTTACAGGGCTGCCTTTTTTCCTCCCCTGAATTGTGTATGTGGCAAAGTTAAGGAAAAAGAATAACCTGGAAAGTATAATTTCTGTTTTTTCAGAATAAGTCAGCTCTTCAAGGATTAGTAAGAGCTGACACTCTTCTCTGTTTCTTTGTGGAAGTGTGCTGGATAAATACCAGTTCAAAACATAATTTTTTTCCCCTCCTTCACGTTAGAATGAAATTAAGACCTGGAAATATACATTTGAATATGATATAGATTTCAGACTTTTCTTTAACAGGTGTGGGTTTATCACATAGAAATTATTATTAGCAGAGCTTAGCACCTTCACAGTTTTAATATGTTCTTGCTGTTCCAGGCTCTTGAAACCAGATGGATGGTCTGTGTACAAGTGAATGTGCAATATACTAGGGAGAGTGTGTTAATCTCACCTATTTTCAGGACTAAAGAGGTCAGAAGGCAATAAATTCAGCAACCTAAAAACATAATGTTCCTGAAGCTTCATTGTAGTGTCTTACAGAAACTCAGATAACACAAATATAATTTGCACATGAGATTGGAACTGTTTGTGTTGTGTACTCAAAAACCTAAATACATGTATAGATCTTTTCAGGTTTTCTTTTACAGTAGGATTTCTTAATTTCTTTATTTTAAAATAGCCTTTTCAAATGTATTAATTTTATTGGGTTTTTTTTTCATATGGTTTTTTTAACCAGAAAAAAATGGCAAGTAGAATAAAACTTCTTTCTATTTCAAAGTTCTTAATGTGTAGTTGGTATGCAGTCTGACCGGTGTTGCTGTAAATAATTTAAACAGCAGTGCCTTTTTCTTTTCAGCATAGAGGAATGAATAGTAGAATTAGGGGATAGTCTCTTCTTGGGAGGTAGAGAGGTGAGGAGGAATAGTTGGTGTGGTACTTACTAGCTGTTAAGATCAGTCAAACCTGCCAAGTGCGTAGTGAGACTGCATGTTCAGGAAGCCTCCTTGCTGAGATTGTAACATCACATCATCCACAGTGGGTCAGAACAAAGGTCCATCAAACCTACTGTTCCATATTGGCCAACAGTGAGTAGGAGATGCTGGGGGAGAATAAAAGCACATGGTGTTCATGCAGGGGTGCCCTGCCAAAGTGCCTTTCTAGCCTCTGGCTGCCTGCTCCGCAGCTCAGGGGCTTGGAGCTGGTGCTGCCTTTCTATTCAGACTGAGTAGAAGAAACAGGCCTGCTTGTCTGAAGAGCTCTTCTCAGTTACTGTAAAAAACAGACACAGACAATGATATTGCTTCTGTCTAAAATGTAGGTCTAAAGAAGACAGTGTATCATTCAGTGCTCTGCAATTACTGGGTAGCTGTATGTCCATGTATGTGTTTCTGTATTGCCAGAGGTGCAATTCACACCTGCCTTTTTCAGCTGCAGGAGAAAGAACTCATTGCATGTATTGGGGCTGTTTTCATATATATTTTTTTTCCTAGAGAATCTCTTCAGAATCCTGTTACTGGTTTCAGTCTTCATGTGCTGCCAGTTTTTTACCCCTGTTGCTCCTATGTGTGTATCCTGTCTGCCCCATGAATGGGGTGTCCCCTTTACCTTTTGGGTTCTGGCCAATGTGGCTCTTGTTTTGTTTCAGCAGCCATGGTTCTTTGTGTATATATTGCACTGCTTGTATCTCACTGTTTTCCCCAATGACTGTGGTATCTAGGGTTACTGTTTTCTCTGTGGGAGACAAGAAAGCAGAAGCACATCTTCACTGCTTGCCCAAGCAAGCCTGACATAGCCCACAAAGTCTCTGTCACAAAATCCTATGGGTATAGCTCTTGTCCACAATAGTGTGGGAGTAGCTTGTGGAATGGGTTGGAGTACATGTGGGCTGTTCCATAATATGCCATGTAGTCAAACAATTTGGGGGACATGTGTTCAAATTACAGGTTTTGCTGATTTAACACCACCATTTAACCAAGCAGGCTGTTATCAGTTCCTTGCCAGCTGGTGAAACGCTAGAAAGAGCCTGTCCAGAATGACATCTCTGTTCAAAGGGTTTGGAAATGCAGTGGAAATGGAGTAACCAAACATGAGTTTTTAAACAACTACAGAAGAAACAAATTGAGATGAGAAAATTTAGCCCAGGTGGAAGTGCATGATAAGATTAGTGGGCTAATCCTCCCTCTGCTCATTTAGCTAGGAAAATGGACTTTTCTGTCTTGGTTTATTATTGCTTAAGGTTCTATTAAATACTGCTAATATTTTGGGTTTTGGACAGATGCAAGCTGGAGGCTACATTTGTCTCCAGGCAGCAACAAACAATTAAAAGCTGAATACCCTGTGTGCTCAGCTCTAACCACTTCTTACATATAGATCTAAGTTCTCTCCCAGTCTATTTTTCTTGAAAGGGTCCATTTTTTGTAGGGTCTATTGGTGTCTGGAATACTTGTGGGATTTTTGAACATGGTTAGATGTGTTGATCAAGAGTTAGCTTGATATGGACTGACATAAATACCACCAGAAGTGATGCATTTTTCATTTTTCACCTAGATGAAACTTGGTTTTGAGTTGTTTGATTTTTTTTAAAGGCAGTGTAGGAAACAAACAAAGGCTTTTCAGTACTGTGCTAATAAACTAGGTAATTGAAATTCTATCCTGTGGATATTATCTTCCCAATGTATTTTGGGATTATGAAAAAGTTTGACATCTTGTTGTTTTGCCATCTTGGCCCTATGGGGTTTTGGAAGACTATGTATGCATGAAATAGTATTTACTATTGAGCTGAGGTGATTTTAGCTAGGAGCTAATTAATCATATACTCTTGTCTCACTGCATGTTGTCTGGGGATTTCTGAGAAAATAAACTGTCACTAATTTATTAGGGATATGTAAAGCAACCTGCTCTTTTTAGAATGTTATTGTTCCAGGCTGAGCTAATGAGAAAGATGTCAACTTTTGCAGGAAGCAGTGGGCTTCTAGGGTGTTTTCATCAACATGGAGGTATTTTCATAGAACCATAGGTGATTATAATATACTGAACTGGAAGGAACCCACAATGATCATCAGCTCCTTGCCCTGCACAGGAATTTGCCCCAAGAATCCCACCATGTGCTTGAAAGCATTATCCAGACACTTCCTGAGTTCTGTCAGGTTGTGACCACTTCTCTGGGGAGCCTGTTCCACTGCCCAATCATACTATCAGTTGAAGAGTCTTTTCCTAAATCTCCCAACACAGCTTCATGCCTCCCTGGTCACCAGAGAGAAGAGATCAGTTCTTGCCCCTGTCCTTTCCCTCATGAGGAAGCTGCAAACCGCAGTGAGGTCTGCTCTCAGTCTCCAGGCTGAACAAGCCATGTGACCTCAGCCACTCTTCATATGGCTTCCCTTCATCCCACACCATGAGTAGCCCAGATTAAAAAGGTGTGGTGCCAAAAATGTTGGTGTCCTACCATCATCCCTATTAACTGTTCCCAGTGAGAAATGGTGAGCTTGGAACTGCAGTAGAAGAAAGGGAAAGGGAGATGATGCTTAGTCAGTAAGTTTTTCTTACTTTAAAACTCAAAGAAATGGGCAAAACACTGGGATAACCAAAGACTAGATTTTAGTCCCTGCAGTTCTTGTGTCTATTGTTCAGTGAGTTTCATTTATGTAAGAGTTCCCAGAGTCAGGACTGGGGCTCTAAACTATTGCAGGACTTTCTTTTGGACTGTATTTGAATGCTTCAGGCTGGAGAGGGCACAGTACTCTTTGGTGCATTTGAAACAAAAATTCAGCAAGGGCCAGAAAAAGAGCTAAAGCACTAGACAGCTGCCTAATTGTTAGCTTAGCCCAGCTCAGTTTGGAACCATTCCACTTCTGGGCTCTTGCACAATCAAAGAACGGTGCTTAGTTCCAGCATGGTGAGTGGGAACTGCTTGGTGTTGCTTGCCCTGAGAACCAGGGATGAATCCTTGTCTGCCTTTTATATGGCAGTACTGTGTGCCACTTTCTGGCAAGCTATTGGAGCACTGTATTGCTCCAACTATATTGTTGTATAATACATATTTATACAGTATTGCATAAAATGTGGGAACAATCACCAGCCTACTACCTTTGCCAATATTTTAGGGAAGAATGGAGGGCTGACTATTTATACTCCAGAAGCAATGTAAAGACCCATGTGCAGGCACGTATGTGAGGCTGTGAATCCCAGTCTCTGAATTCTAGTCAAGCCCTTCAATTTAACAGGAAATCAGCTATAAGCCTTTCTTCACTGCTTCCTGTTTGTTACTGTAGGTGATTCTACTCTGGCTGTTATAAACCTAGTCATTTTCCATTAATTGTGTGAGCCATTTCAGAACCCGGGAATTCTCAGTCCTGTGAGATGAGTAGTAACATCTGGGTATGCTGGAAGGGTACTGCATTTGAGTGTAGAACTAGAGTCATGGCTGACTGAAAGGAGAGCTACTGCATGTATGGGAGGAGTTTTAGTTGCCTCTTTTAATTTGGGCAAGCTGCTTATCCAGCATCTCTCTTTCTGGTTCCAGCACTGGTCTTCCAAACCGGCTTCTTTCATGGTGCTGGAGATAGGCAACTTTAGATTGGGTCCTCTTGGATGGAAGAGGATAAGGGTTAGGTCTACAAGAGGATTGGATCCCTGTTTGATCTTGTTTGTTGGCTCTGTACTTTCTGCATCTCACTTCTAAGAAAAGTGTAAACACATGAGACAGTTCCAGAACTTGGCCTCAGTTCATGGAAAGGAGGTGTAATCAGTGTTGTGGCAAGACTGTACCCCTGTGCAGCAGTCTTACTCCAGCAATCCTCTCCATCCTCACACAGGCACTACAGTGCAGTGGAGGTGGTGTTGTCTTTAGCAGCAGTAATGGGAAAAATGCCATTTTGCTAGAGTCATCTGTTTCATGGTCTTAAAACTTGTGAACTCATTTGTGGGACCCAAACTGTTGAAAGAAAATAAACTTTGGTGTTCTTACTAGTCCAAACCTCATTTTTCTGGGTTTTGGGCATTGTGCTGTTTTTCAGTGTGACTGCTGCTGTGTCGGTGCTTGCCCATTTCTGTACTTCAAACTAGATTTCACTTTTGATTTCTATGAGAAAGGGCACAGGGCATGTCCTGCCATTTAATTCAAGCCTGTGGCTGCAGAAAGATAGATAAGGCAGGCAGGTCCTGGTGAAGAACCATTAAGTAAAATGGCCAGATGCTTTAGGTTTTTTGAAACCCAGAGCAGGAAGTGCTGGAGACCACTCAAACTTCAGAAAGGTGCCAGGTTCTGCAGCCATGTAGTCAGGGAGTACTGGAAGGGCCCACTGGCATGAATATGTCACTTTGTACCTCCAACAGATACTGTTCCAGACTGCTTGGAAACTCGGGAAAATCATCATCCTTACAAGTGTTTGTCACTGATAGCTCTACAGGCAAACATGCTAAAGTTTTAATTTCAGTAAGTCAACAATGGTAGCTGGAATTGTGTTCTCTATTGGGCTTGATTTCCATAGCTCCCAACAGCTTAAGGTTCTAAGACCAGCAGTAAAGTAAATAAAGCAATAAAATAAAAACAGGAAAAGGTAATATTAATTAAATATAGATTGTCCAGGTACCTGATGTACTGAAAAGCAGCAGAGCCCAGTTAGTAAACACAAACACATTAGAGGCTGCTTTGTGAACACATAGTCAGCCTCACCACAGCAGGCTTATAATTTAAATTTTAAGTGCATTAAATATTTAAAAGTGTCAAAGTATGTAAGAACTAAAAGACTTATTTTCTTTATTTTAGGTGATACTGTCACTATTGGAGATGTGTCTTTCAAACTCAAAACACCGAAGAACCCAGAACTTGTTCCACAGAACTACAGTAAGGATCTGCTTTCCTTTTGAAGGAGTTTCAAGGCTTTATTAGAAAAATTTCTACTCATTCAGTCACCTCCCT
Source organism: Passer domesticus (assembly GCF_036417665.1). NCBI lineage: Eukaryota > Metazoa > Chordata > Aves > Passeriformes > Passeridae > Passer > Passer domesticus. Next base: position 60,898,323 of record NC_087475.1, on the reverse strand, counting down.
GACTTTACTGAAATGATCTAAGAAATATATTTTGAAGAAGCATGCAATTTGGGGGAAGGCTCTCTTTGCTTAGTCTTTACTTTATCTCTGGTTCAGCTGGTTGTATAGGAATCTTAACTTTGAATATAACTTATCCCATTGGTCAACAGGACAGTAAGAGAATCATTTATATATGTTTAATTATTTTGTTCAAAAAGGTTCTTATCCAGGGATTAATTCTAAAAATAATCTCAAGTTGTTTGGTCATTAAACTGTGGCTGTTTAGAATTACCATTCAATTGCGATATGATTGTACATCCTAGCAGTTTGCAGATGTATGATGGTTTTTTACTGTGATATTTAGTATTCCCAGATTATCACATAATGGTTGTCAGCAAACATACAGGTCTTTGTGATACATCAAGTCAATGAGAAGTCAGTTGTGTAGTAATGAAAAATACTGTCAAATGGAAAATACGCAGATGACTATGCACATTAAGAACATGCACACATGTACCTAAAATTGATTGTCTTTTGATACCCTGTTACAGACATCACTGGTTTGCAGACATCCTTATTTCCTGACTGTTCATGGAGAATACATGTTTCTTGAGCTTTTCCTTTTGCACCATGGATCGCAAGTGAATCATGTTTGCATTGTGGCTTTTTCAGTACACAGGCCAGACATTTCCTGAAGATCCAAAATGATCAGTTGCCATTTTTTCAGTACTTTCAAATTTGGGCTGCTTGATATCCAGAATGCAAGTTAAGAAACAACCACTAAAAACTGATTTTTCCACTCAGATAAATTTGCAGACTGAAACCAAGCACGTGTGGCATTCTAAAAGGGTATGCAAGTCTTATAGGACTGTTTACGCAGAGACAAGCACTGAGAACTCCTAATGATGTCATTGCACTGTTCTACAGGTGGGAAGTGGGTGTAATCACTGACTTCAAGTGAATTTGCTTTCCAGCATCGTGTCTAAATTCATTCCATGGCATTTTGAATCAAGAAAAATCCTGGGGCACTGGTCTTTCTGTTTGTTTTGTTTTGTTTACTTTTCAGAAGGTTTGCATTGATAATATCAACAATAGACTTGCCACTGCACAGCTGGCAATATAAAAAGTTTATATTGTTTTGTTAGGTAATAGTGCTGCAGTTCATCAGACAGGGTTTAGGTGGTCCTGCTTGAGCAGGATGGTTGGACAAGCTGACATCAAGAGGTCCCTTCCAACCTCAACTTCCCTGTGTTTCTGTGATTCCTGATTTTGTAGTAACTGGGATAGACTGTTAATATTGACATGTTTAGATAGTTGTTTCTTACCTCTATTTTGTCACACAACATTTTGTCTGAAACATTTTCCCTTGGAAAGGTGTAGCAGAAATACAGAAATACAGAAACATAAAACAGTTTTGGTTGGAGGGGAACATTTAAAGGTCATTTAGTCCAACCCCCCCTGCAAAGAGCAGGGACATCTTCAGCTAGATCAAGTTGTTGAGGGGGCAGTATTAAGGGGAAGATTTTGTTTGCTTTGACTAAATAACCAGTTAAATAACTGGTGTGAAATCTGCCAGTAGTCTGGTGGGCTAGATCACTGATCCACATCTGGACTGTGGGCTGATGAAGTCTCATAACTCAGTAGGCATCACACTGTCACTTTGCTACCAGGTGATCTAAGGTACCAAAAATTTCCAGTGACCTGTGCCAGCCCTTGTTACAGGGTAGCCTATGAGGAAGGGGTTTCTGTTTTAGACTGTAATGACATGTCCCATTCTTCCTGAGTTCCCTGGGAATGCTGCCAAACAGTTGAGAAATCTTGCACAGTATTATTACTTTTACAACTTCTTAAATAATAGATTTTTGCTTTTCACGTTTATTTTGTATGCCTTTTCTCTCATTTTGATCATCAAAGATGTCAGTTGTCTATGTTAATCCATTTCACTTATTTGTAATTTTGGTAGATTGATTTGCTTTCTTATTTTTTATGCTGTACCAAAAGCAATAATTATAACAATGTTTTACCACGTTTAACAATTTAACAATGCTTTTTCACTGTTACATATTTTGTTCAACCTGCACTTTTCAGCAAGTTAAATGTTAGCTCTAAGTTACTCTAACAGCATGTCTTTCAGTTCTTTGGACTGAGAAGGTAAGAGAATTTGGAAAGCATTTGGAAGAATCAAAGGAGAGGTTTTTCTATTTAATGACTATAAGAAAAAGTGGTTGAAAACTGATAGTGAAAAAGTTATTAAGCATCAGACTGTACAGAATAATGAGATCTTAGCTAAAATCTGATACCACATAATAATGTTTTTGTTACTAACATAAGTCTGATACCAAGTAATAGTAACACTTATTAGAACAAATATATTATTTAGTAGTTTCTCTCTTTTGAAGATTTTTTTTTAATAATCATGGCTGAAAGGAGCCTATGTCATGCTTGGGATACTGTTGTTCATCAATAGTAACGTACTGTAAGTAGGCTTACTTTAGGTACAAAATTTTGCTTGTAAACCTAAGTATCAAATGAGTTAAAATCAGGTAAGATAGAATACTAAAGTATTTTATAGCAGAAAATTTATTTCAAATAGTTGAGTGCGGTTTCTTTGTATATTTAAACTTAGGATTTTTTTTAACCCTTAGTGTTTAAGTTCTTTGGTTATCTTACTATGGAGAACAAAGATATATTCTTGTAGTGGAGTTAAGTACATTGTGTTGACTTCATGTTGATTGATGATGTGAGATATTTAGAGAGTGTTTGTGCATTACTCAACAGATTCTTTTCTTCTTTTAAGAGTATTTCTCTTTTTGCTGTATGAATGACTGCTGTAGATACAAGTTGTTTTGGTGTAAACCAAATGGAAGTAATTGCATGTTTATACTAATTTATAAACTAAAACATCACGTATTTTGAAAATTTATTTTAATAGTTAATATTAAATTAAGAATGTACTTACCTGATTTCTTTTAAACTAAGACTAGGAATAATTCGATCATTTGCTTAAGTGGGAAACATCCCTGAGACAGTCTCTGCCATTGTAACGTTTGTAGTGGAGTAAGAACTAGCAGGAAGGAATTGGAGTAATTGCAGTTTATTTACTAGTTTTGCATATGATATTGTTTTCTAGCTTATAGTTTGTGTGAAGTACAATGTTTCTGCTTTTGTTCTTCTGCCAGATAAAAGCCTTGTTAAAATGTGGTGATGTTGAAAGTGCATATCTATAATTTGCAGCAAATTTTAGGTATATTATAACATATGCTAAACTCAGCATTGTTTTCTAGGCTCAAAAATAACCTTAAAAATCTGAAGAAATCATAATGCAGTAAAGAATGTAAATGTATTAAGTACCTACAAAACTTTACGTTTCTCATTTTGTCACATAATTGTTACCGAAATATTCTCCCTTTGTGACACCAAATTAGACTGATTTTTAGCTTCTTTATTGCACCTTGCTACATTTTGCAGAAATGGATAGGGTTGGTACTGCTGCTCGTCCTATGTGTTTCTGTGTCTTTGCTTTTCAGGTTTTTTGCTAGGTGCCTAGCAAGTTCTCTATGAAATGCTCTATTTTGTGTGTTAATGTGAAATATTAATTTGTTTTGCTGTTGTTGGCAAATGGCTTTTTCTTGGAAGACGATAATTAAAGGTACATAAAATCTGAGTTCTTTTTGTAAGTGACAAGTAAAAATGAGTCATGCACAGGGGAATTTTATTAATGGGATTTCTGTCATAACGGTGTCTGACACATTCTAGAAAGAGGGCACTTATTTTTGCACTTCTTGTTCTTTTATTGGTAAAAATAAGCCCTACATTTTAAAAGTCTTACCATGTCTGAAAGCATGATTATTTCTTTAATTATACTTTGGAGAAACTTTGTATGACTTTCTGTGATAGTTTAGACCTAAAATTGAATTGTAAGAGTGCACTCTTCTTTTTAGAGGGTTGGTTCATGGCAGTGTACTGCTTTCCTTAATGGTTTCTGGAGATGTTATGAAAATGACAATGTACTTGACATTTTAGCTATTTATTAATCTTGACAAAACGATTCCCAACAAAGCTCTTCCAGGACATTTTGTTCAGTGATGGCAAATCCTCATTAGAACAGGAAAAGGGATATTCTTCTGCAACAGGGCTTTGCTGCTCTGTGAAGGTCCAAGTGCATTCAAGAGACTATTGAATTAAGGAAGATTAATTTCAGTGTCATTTTTGTCAGATGTCCTCAATCTAAGCACCCCCCCAATGTGTGATCAGAAGTGATATGTGTGTATACAAGGGACTAAGTTTTGAATTTTGTTAATTGAAATATAGGAAACAGTAATTATTGTGAGGAATTCAAACAGAATGTTTGTGCATGTAATAATCTCTGTCCTCATGTGATCATATGTGCCACATATTGAAGCTGGGACTGGTGTATGTTCAGTTTTTGCTTGAATTAGGCTCAGATTTTCACTGGAATGTGTGCTTGTTCTTTTTTGTGTTAACTTTACATCTGAGTGCAACACTTTCTATAGACAGGTTGTATTGCAGGATGACTGTAATTTCATGCTAACAAACACTTCATTCTTTAGATTTCTTCATTCCTAGCCTCAGGGAAGGTGTCTGCTGTCAGAAATGATGATTATTTCAACAGTTTGAGGTTTCATGTAGGCTTCCAACTCTTCTGCTGTTTGGGTGTTACCACCCCACCCAGAAGCTGAAATAGTGGGCTTTTTGTCAGTAGAGCTCTGGACATTTTACATTATTATTCCTATTTTGTCTGTACTGAGAATGAGGCACAGGCATACACGGGGACATGGAAACCTACAGAGAAGGTCTAGATGGAGCTCAGGGAGTTGTCTGCACTGTTCCTTGTGCTTCAAAGCAAGGTCAGCTGAATCCAAACCACTCCTGAGAGAGGTTTGTCCTCCTTGTTCTTAAAATGTGCTAATGATGTCAATTTCAGAACTTCTGTGCACACTTTGCTCCAGTAAAGATTCTTTTGTGACAAAAGCTTGTTGGAATACTTCATTTAAATTTTTTTGGGCACACTTTTAGTTGCCAGGGGTTTATTCTATTTAGCATAGCCTTGGTGAAGAGAAACTTCTTCATAATGGTTCTGTCTTGCATATTGGAAAACAGTTATTTCTTTTCTAGACTAAATTCAAATATCTTATGATAATTTTTCTTGTTTTTTATCCTAGATTCTCTAATACTTTTTGCTGCTGGCCTGAGCTGTTGTGCTCAGAAGCAGATGCACTCTGTCCCTCCAGTTAGAGTCTGAGCTGCTCTGAGTATTCTTCTGAGTAGTACATCCAGCTAGGAATAGTTTCACTTATTCCATGTTTATGTCACAGGGAGAAACTTAGTCTTCAGAATCCTATTCAGGGTTTCTTCCAGAAAGCTATTTGGTTTTATATGTTTCCTTTATATTATCTTTTAATTACTACTCACATGGAGAATATTATTTATCTGTGTAGAACTAACACCTTCCTGTGAAGTAATCAACTCAGAGGAATTGATAAATGAGTTTACAGTCTCATCCAAGAGGTAACTTCCCCCTTTCTAAGCCCCTGCAAAAACTTGCAATTTGTTTCCTTAGCACCGCAAGACCAAAAATTTTTGGAATGAAGAGTGTTCCCATGAAAAATTTATGAGGAAAAATAGTATTCCAGTGAAAACTGTCTGTGATGTAACCACATCATGAGACTGAAAACTTTTTGAGTTCCGTGCATCAGCATAAAATGGGAAGAGCAGCAATGTTTTATTTGCTGAATGGCAGCAGCCGAAAGCAGACCACATAGCAGTGCCTCCCTCTCCACCTTGGCCATGCTGCCTCCTGCCCCCTGTCCTAGCCAACTCATTCTCTTTCCTCATTGTCTCCCAGCCTGAACAAGCTGTGAAGTAAGTCTCAGTGAGCTCATTTAAAAAGTAAAATAAAATACATTTTTGAAATGTATTTATGTTTTTAGACCAAGACCTCCTTCCTTGACCCTTCTCCCTTAGCTGTATTTTACAGCTTCTGCTGCCTGTGTTAGATGAACTGCAGACAGCCATGGACAGCTACAGGACCAGATGGGAGGTATTCAGATGGGAGGGACATCTTGTTCCTGTCATCAATTTTTAGCTCTCCTGAATAAGGAGCCATTTTCAGACTTGGAGCATGGCTTGTAGTGAAAGTTCAGGGTATGCAGAGATCTTTTTTATTCTGCTGGTTGTTGTGTGCCCATTGGTTATTATATGATCTACCAGAATCATACAGGGACAGGAGTTCTGCTGTATTTTGTACCACATCTGGAATAGCTGTTCTTGGGAATCAATTTACCTAACTGTCTGAACAGTGGGAAGAATTACATGTCCTTCATTTACAGGATTTCTTCTGTAGGTGGGACACAAGGAATTGCCAGCAGATAATGTCTGGTATCTCCAACGAATCTTACCGCTTCAGTGAGTGTGCCAAGAATTCAAGTATGACTGAAATGCAGTATTTCTGAGGCTAGCATAGCCATTTCAGTCTTGGCTTTATCAAAAGCTGATTTGTGGATCAAACAAGAGCAGCTGCTGCGTTTGCTTCAAAATCTATCTAAAACATTTTCTACTTTTCTTTTTTTGGGGATTTCTCTGTTCAGCTTCAGCTCCTCACTTTACAGAATGTGTGTGAATTCTGCTAGGTGCTGTTCTGCTTATCACTTATTACAAATCAATAGAATGCAATTTCTTTTGCTGTCTGTCCTTGGTACACAGGAATAGCAAAGTGTAGCACCAGCTACTCTCCTGCATGTGCCAGATGGTGTCTTAGAGAACACACTGCAGAGGCTTGCTGTGCACCATCCTGCAGATTAAGAATATAGGGTCTACTATTTAACTGCTGCAAATCAGTAGAGTGCCACTAAATAGATTGTTCAATCCCCATTTGCATTAGATGCTATCTGACTCATCAGGTAATTAATAGAAATTGTTGTCATATACTTGCTGATGCTTTCCTCAGTGAATTTGCCTTGTTTTCTAAAAATGTCTTAGAAATTTATTATATGGTACTTGTGGTAAAGTTGATATGCAGCTTGAATAGAGAGGATTTTTTTTCAAGTCATATTAGAGAAAACCTAAAAGCCTTGCAATGCAGAGAACACAGAATAAGTAGTCCAAAATTATGTAAATTATATACAAGATACTGTGTATGTGCATCTGAGATTGCTTTTGGAAAGCAAACTGTGCTTTGGAAACTGTAGCACAGACTGCATGTACAAGAAAATGTTACATTCTTCTAATTTTAAAAAGACAACTGAGAAAGTGAAGTAGGTTTAGTATCTGAACAATGTACAGATATTACACGTTAGAACTGAAGGAACTGACAAGTGGAAGCTGCTCTCTTGACAGTTCACCGTAGGGAATGCTAGCTTGGAATTGTTGGCATCATTTGTAACAGGCTTTCTTTGAGTGAGTTTGCAGATGTCAATGTGCTACTTTGTGATTGAAAACATGTAGTATAATTGATCTAGCTGTAATGTGTTTGTGAGGAGAATGATGTGAATGGGGAAGCAAGGAAGCCTTTTTCTACAAAGCGTATCAATAAGGAATTATCTTTTGTGACCTTTTCTCAAAAAAAGCAGGATATTCTCAGGCAGTAAGTTGCATTTTTTTATTGCTATTACAGAGTATATTTGCACTGTTTAAGCACCATGATGGTAATAATACAAGTGCCCTTAAATTTCTTAAAGTTTTTCATGGGGATCACATTCTAGGATTTTACATTTTTTTGAATGCTGTACACTTGTATTCTCTTTTACATGATAGTTTTTCTTGCAGATGCTGCTGATCATTCTAAAGTCCTGTTGCTATTTATGGTACTGTTTTGAAGTGTGAGCACAGTTTTTCTTGAGACCATCCTAAAAATGAAAAAGATAGCTACACATATTAATGAGAATTATGCCAGAGGCATTTGCAGTCAGGCTGTGTCAAAGTTGGTTTTGCTGTGCTTCTAATGCATAAATTTTGATATGAAAGAGTTCCAAACTTATTTTCCACTGCAAGCAAAGTATTTTTCTTCTTTTGAGAAGAGTTATTGTAGAAATACACTCGAGGCGCATTGCCTTCATCCAGGTAGAAGTAATAATGAATGTGAGATCTGTCCTAAAATATTAATAATACCTTTAAGATAATACATTTTCTTTGTATGTTGCTTTTCAAATTTCCATACCTGTCCAGTAGCAAAGTTTGGACACAGCAGTTACTCTGGTGTGATGTATTACCCTTTATTTCCCAAAGAATATATCTAGTAGAGACTTCCCTAATTTCCTTGAAAATCTTGTAGAAGAGAACATGTTATTCCCTGTGAGGAATTGATTTGCACTTGCCCAGCTGTGTGTGGTACAATGTGCATTGCTTTTGGAATACAGTACTTCTTCAAGGAAGAAGAAAATATTTTACATTCATGTGATCTCACCACACTGTATATGAAAGCTAATTCTGGACTAATGGCAGTTGTTCAGAAAACAAAACTAGAAAATAAGGCAAACCTGAAAGGTTTGTTTACAATTAATCTGATAATCCTAATGCATAGATTGCTCACCTGCATGTGTACGCTATTTCTGTTCGCACTGGTAGTAAGGATATTGTAAATTTCTCTGGAAGTAGATGATTTCAAATGGATTCCCTGAGTGCCAGACCAAAGACTAAAACCTTCAGTTAGTTTTTGTTAAAATTTTCCTTCATCTCCCTTATGCTTAAAAAAAAAAATCTTCCTTGATTCTTACACAGTCATTTAATGCTGTTTCTATGGTCTTACAAAAATGGATTTTAATTGCAGTTTGCAAAGATTCAGCAGTGAACTGAACTCCTTCAGAACTGAATGGCACTATTGCCTCCTGTCCTTAACTCTGCCCTGCACATACTGATTCCCCTGTATCAGATGTAACACCAGGTCTTGTTTTTGTAAATGTTGCCTTCTAATTGTACCCAGTAATGGCACTGAAAAAAGATGAATAACCAAGTATTAGTTTGGAGATTTCATAGCCTCTTGCTTGTTTCTTACTGCACTTCAGCATCCCAGTCACTGCTCTTGAGCCTCCAGCTTCAAACCTCATCACTGGTCTTGTCAGACTGGTCTGAAAGCAGCCATACACACCCATGCATACATAAACCCCCCTCCTGACTTGCTTATGTTCCACTTCTCCTCCTGCACTAGTGCCTTTTGCTCGTGGCTGAGAAGTAGCCAGGCTTTGCTGGGGGACTATGTGAAGGACTTTTCTGGGGATAGGACGATGTATGGCTGTGAGTGTGATGTATGGCTCCTTCAGTGTGCTGTTTCTGCATGATGCTTTCCAGTGCTGCCAACATTTGTATGCATGTGGTAAAAGTTTTAGTTTAATTATCATCAGGGTATTGCTTTTTAAATCAATGCATATGATATTTCTTAATAGAAGTAAATAAATCTGCTTTGAATTGTTGGGGTTTTTTTAATTGTTATTTTGGAAGCTGTATGATATAAATGTAGTGATAGGACAAAGTTTGGGTTTCCTTGATAATTTAATTCTGTGGTTTATTGTGTCAAAATATAAACAAGAATGCAGTTAAACAAGTAGCCAATTAAGTTTCTTCCTCAACACTAATCTTAGTGTGGTGCAGTCAGTGTTTTTTGGGGTTTGTTTGAGCTTCACAATTTACAGAAGCATTGGGATATAGGCTGGATAAATATTTTACAAATTATATTTTGTAAATATGTTATGGTATTGCATAACATATTTATATTATATTAGCTGATGCTGGGGAGTCCACTCAACATTGAGTAATAAAAACCAGTTTTTATGTTGATCAGTTTAATGTGAAATACAAATCCACAATCTGTTTTTCTGGTTTATGTTGGTTGTTGTTTTTTTGAAGGCTGAAGTTCTGCAGAGAAAAAAGAAATGGGTAAGATAGATGTATAAACTTTTATATGTAAGTTAAATGGTCTAATATAAACTCTGTGTGGAATTTTCTGCTTTTCATCTGTCCAGATCAGGGCAGTACAGCTTTGTGTATTTTAATTTTGGAGATAAGCTCAAAGAAAGTGTTGAATGGCCAGGTATCTAACACTTCATAATTTAATAATGTGTTCTTATCTCTGTGTTTCAAAGTGACAGAGTCTCTGGCCCAGTCTGTAGTCCACCATTTAAGATGGATAATGCAGAAAGATCTTCTTGGCCAAGATGTCTTTCTTATTGGGCCTCCTGGGCCTCTCCGGCGATCTATTGCCATGCAGTACCTGGTGAGTGTGTTGGTTTAAATGTGTTGGAGACATGGTTGTTAATGTCAGCCATTCTTACACTAGACAAATGGTAAAAGGTAGTCCTAGAAAATCTTACAGCAAACTACATAGGAAGTAAATAAGTTTTTTCATAAATGTGCTTTTCGAAGCTCTGTTTTTGTTATAGACAAATGGAAAGTGCAGACATTTTAATACATGTTTTTCTGCTTAAACTCCAGGGGGAAAAAAAGAGTTGGAAAACTGTGTTACCATATGCTATCACAAATGGAGAAACAGTTTGTTCTCGGCATTATGTATGTTAGAAGATTAAGATATCTGCCTTGTGCTACAGACAACAAATCGTTTTCGCTTCATTACATAAAAAAAGAAATGAAGGAAAGGATTTGGGAGAGAAGTGTTCTGAATAACATTTGGGAACAGTTATTCTGAGTGTTTAGAAAGAGTAGATGCGTGTATGATCCTCTCTTGGAATGTGGGAAGGACTTGCCTACAGCCATCTGCATGAACCATGGCAGCACCATGTACAAAATTTCATGTTTAAAAAGTCAGTGCCTTTAAATGATCAGGAGGAGGGGGATGTCTGCCCCAGCAAGTGATGTGGGTAGGACTAGGTTTGCTGTGAGCTGTATCTGAAATCTGGTTGAGCAGAGGGGACACAAATGGATGTGTATAAACAGTTGTCATAAAGATCAGGCATTCCTTTAAAAATCAAAAGATGCTAATTCAAAGGCTACCTCCCTGAGGTAAAGCATAGAGGAGGAAGCTACAAGAGTCTCAACTTTGTCACAGAGAGGAAAGGTTTTTTTTAAATTCAGCAAACCAGATGTGCTACTTGACAGTTTGATGTATTCCTTAAAAGAAATTATAAGAGTTTGGAATAACCTAAAAAGGGCTTGCTATCCAGGCAGAGGATATAGAATGTGCCTTGTTATTTATGCCACAGACTGTATGCACTTGAGATCTATTAGAAAGGCTGCAGCTTACTGATTCAATGCTAAGCCAAAAATTATGTCAAGGCTGGTCTTTCCATGTGAGCTGATACATGCTGTGGTGCCTTTAATGTAGATATATAAGCCTGGAAAACTTCTAATTGCTGTTGCTGAAAGCTGTGTATTACTTCATAGGGCTAATTGTTGAAAAACACTCTTTTTCCCCCCTTTAATTAAAAGAAAGTGCAACTATATCTACCTGCAACATAAAGGAATTGGTGGCTTTGTAACCCAATAGGCACTGCAAAAGTGGAAAGAAAAAAAATTTAATTGGGTTTTATATCTTTGCTTTATTTTTTTCATGCAGCTGTAGTTGAAAGCTGTCAAGAAAAACCTGTTAAATCAACGACATCTTTAATTGAGGAATAAGGACTAAGAGCATTTCATTATGAATCTGTTTCCTAAGCAGGATGCATGATAACCCAGATGTGGAAGTAGCACAAATAGCTGTTATAAATACATGGGGAATTGGTTTTATTCCTTTAAGATAGCAAATTCTAAGTATATCTCACATTGAATCAAAATAAGAAAAAACAAAAACCCAAGGGTTAGCCTTTTAAAATAGCCTATAGTTTTACAGGTGCAGAGTGCATCTCATGACAGCCAAGGAAGAGAGGATAAGAGTAACATAGTTCATCAGTGTACTGGTAGAGCATATGCAGGTCATAATCACAGCTGCATCACACTATAAGAGTTGCTGAACTGTGAGAGTTGAACATCTCAGTCTTTTACAGAAAACTTCTGATTTTTATTTGTGATTTGTAGATGCTGGCTGTTTTTCCAGAGTCTGGAACGAGAAGATTAACTTACAGGATGTTTCAGATGTTCAATGGAAAGAGTATATAGCTCTTTTAGAATAGGTCTGGGGAAAATAAAAGTTTATTGAGCAGAAATTCAAACCATTTTGTTTGAGGCAGAACACACTGTTAACATTTTAAAAAGAAGAGATATTAGATTTTGTTCAGAGTTATTTCAGATCACTGTGCTGCTGCCTAGAGCTTTTTGTACAATTATACCATTAGTTGTATTCTTAAACACTATAACTCAGGTTATAGTGTTATTTTTGCAATAACTTTAGGCTGTTGTCCTCAGGAGCTGACAAAGCGGGAGGTTGAATATATCGCACTGTCGAGGGACACCACAGAAACTGACCTCAAACAGCGACGAGAGATCCGGGATGGCAGTGCTTTTTATCTTGACCAGGCAAGTTGCAATCACACACCACCTAGTCATTATTCACAAGTAGTTTCAGGGAAGTCATGGTTTATATTATGAAAAATCAGTATGTGGATTGACATTTTTCTAATCCAAGTAGAAAGTCTCTTGCACAATGATGTCATTATTGTCATAAATGTTATCTTTACCCAAATCTAAGACTACTCTGTCTCTTAAGCGTACTACAGGGTTGATTTAGACAGTCCATTCTTGGTAAGAGTAAGGTGCATTCTGTGCAAGTTAGATAAGCGCTGCCCTTGCCATGTCTCTTCCTCAACATCTGCAGCACATTAGGTGTATTCCTGAAATGAATATTCTGATCTAATTTAATTGTGAAAACATCTAGTTCATGTGTTTTATGACTGCTCTGTGTTGTGAAACCCAAGCACAGTAAAGGGAGACAATTGGGGGTTTTGATTTGAAACCTCACTGTTGACCTGGAATAAAAGAATGAATTAAACACTCTTGCCATCCATATTGCCCCAGACCAGTAGCTGATTTGGCACAGTTGCAGAGTGACTTGGGTTAGGTAAGATTTCTCTTCATAGGTTATCAGTGGAATGTCTCCTTTCTGATTATGCAGGTAAAATACACACTTCATATGAAATGTCTGTTTTTATAGATACATAAATTTTTTACAGAAGTTAGGTTTCTGGTAGAAAAGGATAGGATAGGATAGGATGGGTGAGTTCCTGTGATGTAGTATGAACTTAAAGAAGTTATCTAAAAGAGTTTTCAGTTGGTGATGCTATAGAGGTTAATGGTATCACCATCATAAAAGTGTTTAGTGAGAGAAAACCAGAAAGCTTTGTTCTCTCTTTTAAAGAAAAATTTTTCTTTTTTGTTCTTAAATTCCCAATGATCTCTTTTTCAGCTTCCAAATTTTCAAGAAACCTTTAAGTAGATTTTCTTGAAACCACAATAATGACTTTGAGCAGTGGAAGATCCTCAGAAAGAAGAACTAAAAATTAATATATTTTATTTCAGTTACTTCTAGGACTTCACGTTATTTCATACTTATCTGGAAATGCAAGGATTGCACAATAGGAGATAATTTGAAGCACTGTACTGTGTTTTAGGGCTGTAAATGGCTTCTCATTTACCAGAGGATAAGAGCATTTGTGTAGGTTGTGGGATTAACTCATGGTCTAATATCAGCCCCACACCTGTCTGCTGTTATGGGCAGCCTTATCCTCACACTTGGTACAGGATAGTCAAGGTAATTGACCCATGGTTTAATAGCATTAATTAACTAACATTTGTATTAATTAACTAACATTTGTAAGAGCCACTATGTCAAGGACTTTAAGAAGCTCACCGAGATATGAGATGGTGTGTTACTTCCGTACTTGTCTGTAGACTTTGATCCCAGACTTTGATTTGTAGAAAGTGAGGCTTTCTCACTCTATTTTGAGTCAGCTCACTGCAGATTTGCTTCTTAAGATCAAGGTCTGAGATGACCACCTTCCTCAGTTAGAAATTTTCAGTTGAAAGGTTTTTGCCAGATCCCAGCCCAGCAAGATACCAAAGTACTAAAAATCTGTCAGAATCTGTTGCATCTTTCCTGAGCTCATGTTTTACTCATCATATTTATAACCAATGTGTGTTTAAGCTTTGAATGGAACTTAGGAAAATAAATACTTGGTATTTAGATGAATACTTTTTAAAATACTGGAAATATGAAAGATAAATCTCCTAGATAGTGATGTTCCAACTGAGGTTTTCTCATCCTGCATGAAACATGGTATATAGTTATATTTAGAACCATCATAGCTCTAATTATGCCATTCTATTATTGAGCTATAAAGTTTTACAGATTACACTGGTGACTGAATTTCAATGAGTTAATTTAATGATTTGGAGGTTTGCAGATACTGTCCTAATTCAGAGCATTACAGAAGCCAGACACTACTCTTCTTTAAACTACAAACCATTAACGGAGATTAGTAGGAAGCCCTAGCAAAATATTCCCTAAAGAGCTTGGATTGCTTCAGTTGGCATAGCTGAGACAAAGAAAAGGTGAATTCATGTGAGGGACTGAAGATAGTAGACTCTGCTTTTCAGATTTTTGTACCATTTCCTTTCCTGTAGAATCTCATGCTTGCCCTTCATGTCACCCAAGAGAAGACAGCAGAGCTTGAAAGTCTGGTTTCCAGGACATCCTGCATCTGAATTCTACAGCTTCAATAAAACTTACCTGTTGTTTAAGATTGATGAGGCTTTTTGTAAGCAAGTCATAATATAGTAGTATAGTTATTTTACACTTTGAATAATAATATACTGTAATAAAATCTGGCATCTTGTGACAAGAAAGAACTTTAATTTAGTGGCTCATCAGGTTTGCAGACACAGAAAGGTTTGCAAAGCTGTCTCTGAGTGACTGTTAAGATGTTGTAGTTTATAGCTCCACATTTAATAGTGACAGACTAAATGCTGTAAATTATTATCTCAGAGGTTTCAAAACATCTGCTATATTTTAATATGAAGTTACGGAATATGATTGCAGATACTTAATTAAAATATATTGGAGAGGCAGTCATTTGGAAGCAGTTGTGGAAATTCCTTATTGAAATATATACTGAAAGGCCAGTACGTCAAATATTCTTGCGTATCAGTATTTCTTAGTACTAGAGTGAATCAAGTGGGAGAGTTGGAGTTAGGTAATTAGAAGAGATATCTGATAAAGGCTGAAAAAAGGGGCTTATTTACCTCTGAAAAAGATCATAGAAATAAAGGTAAATATTGAACTGTCAAATTCACTGCCAATTAAAATCATGTAAAGTAAAGAATTTATGATGAGGTAATGGCAAATTATTTGTTTTAATTCATGTACTGACAGCAGAAAATTCTGTTTGCTTGTCTTTACTTTCGGCCATTAATTTTGGCTTTCAGCTGTTAATTCAGTGTTAAAAGCCTCAAAATTGTCATTATTTCTGTTACTGAGCTAATTAAGTAACATATTGGTTTTATTCTCTAATTTATTGTATGGGTTAATTATATTGTGTATCAAGTAATTAGTTAGAATTACTTTATATTACCTAAGTATTCAAATGGCATCTTCAGATTTTACTTTTATTGATAGAATACTTGTCTTGCAAAGTAGTTTTTTGGTTCTATAAATCCGACAGTTAAGCTGTCAACTTCATAGAACCAGTAAGAAGATTCTAATAGCCTAGTATATTTCTAAAAATTAGGGAATTAGATTTGATTTTTTGGTCTTTTTTGTCCCCATTTCTATATAGTTTTGCTTTTTATTTTGTGTGTACAGCTACATAAGTCACATCCCTGGTTTAAATTCTTATTACTACCACCTCTTACATTAATAGTTATTACATCTAAGGAAATCCTACATTATTTTAATGTAGCAGATGAATTTGGGAGAGCAACTAATCCGCTTTGTTAGTGCTCGAGAGGTGTATTCCTCCAGGATTGTGTTGCAAACCACATTGTCCAGAATGCCCATTTGTGTTTACCTTTTATCTTCCAGCATTTACATTAAATGAAGGAAGCTTCCCAAACACAAACCATGTAATAAAGTGTGCATCTTTTCTGTTCAAGACAGTCAACTTAACTGAGGCTGGAATAAGTAGAAAGATGTCATATGGTTATATGCTGAATAATTGAAAATTTGATGTCATGTTTTTGAAGATTAAGCTTCATCCACTGAGTGGATATATAGGTATTTCACTGACATTTCTGTCTGTACAAAATAAGACTCTGTTTTGCAGTGTCTTTGAACTATGTGAACATACTCATTTTAATACAATACTTTTACATCCCTAACTGCACCAGCATCCTAAGTTATACAATGGCAAAATGTAAAATTGATTGTCAAGATACCAGAAGAATAATCTTCTGACATGTCTTGAAACACTTAATGTAGTAAACGGTTAAACACCCAGAGTGACAGAAATGACAAACTGTACTGTCTGTAAAATGAACATAACATGAAATCCCTGGAGTAGCACTACCCAATTTGGAGTTTGGCTGCTTTAAATCAAAGCAGATTAGAAAGGGAATTATAAAATAAGATGTGATATTAATTGAATGGAATTATAATCATATTGGAGAGTGACACTGTAATATTTGAGAGTGTGTGTGTATACACATACATATGTATGTTTGTGTATACAGATAAAAAACTTTCTGTATTTTCTTAAAGATGTGTAAGAGTGATTCAGATTTTAACAAAAATTAACCACTGAGTGAAAATTGTGTGATTTTGTGGTTTATTAACTTACTGCCTTGGAGGTGGCAGTGGGTTTTTGGTGTGCTGGGAGCTTAGCCACAGCCACATTTTTGCAAAGTATAATTTCATGGACTGACTAACACTGCAGCGTCTGTGTACTTAGAACAAGAAGCAAGATAGTGAAGTCTGAAGAGAGAAGAGACAAACAATGCACTCCAAAAGTGTCAGTGTTCCTATTTGTTTTCTTAGTTCTTCTACAAAGAAGAGGAGACAAAGAGGGAGATATTAGGTAGAAATCAATTTAGATGAAATTAATCTTTGTTGATGTTGACATAATATATCTTTTATCTTAAGAAAAATGTGTGTTAAGGAGCTCTGTATGGTAGCCCTTTAACTCGTAGAAGTGATTTTGGTATAATCATTTGCAATACTTCATTCATGCTTCTTAAAGTGTCAGCATTCAGCTGGATTTCTTAGGCTAGCAGCTCAGACTCTGGTATCTTGTTTTGATGTGCAGGGCATATAGGTGAATGTCCGTTGATGTAATGTGAGGAATATTAGGATCGTGTATTTATAATTCCTTATCAGAAATTGTGAGATTGTTTTTTCTTATGTTGGTATCTGTTACATGTGTATTCCACTTCCTTTTCAGCTGTTATTTCCTACTATGTGGAAAGGAGCAATAGTTTGTAATATGTGGGATCATAATATCCATAGGCAATATGGACTTGCTGGATGGTGCTCTGAGTCAAAGTGATTTAAGAGTGATAACTAATTTCATAATTTTTAGATATCTGCCAAGCATTTAATTTTCTTTTTATGTTGCTGCTGCATCAGGAAGAAAAATTTAAATTGCCCTCCTCCCTTATTCCTGTACAGAAGATAAACCTTGCCTAGGTTTATTTCTTTGTAGGTTTTTTTTTTACTAATAAATCTGTTAAGAACCTCAGTTTGCCTTCTGCTGGGCCTGGTTTCTGGCCACAAGGCAAAATGATTTGTGTACGTGATGTAACTGTGCTCTCATACTAAGATCCTTGATGTAAATCAGCTAAAATAGCTGGACCCTGCCAAGGCAGGGATATAATTTCTTGTAAATACAATTTGCAGGCACTGTTGCAAAAACACCTGACTGTTGTGTTAGGGTAAGGGGCAATGGAAGTAAAACCAGATCATTTGACATGTGGTGCTTCAAAAATGGAAAATAAAATTGTGTGGAGGAAGGTGAAATCACTGACAGGGGAAACAAAAATCAATGACTGAAATGAAGGACTGTTCCAGTTCTTGTCACATTTACATATTTATGCTCTCATCATATGTTGATTCACTTCCTAGGGTAAAGTTTTCTAGCCAAGTTTTCTGATTCGAAACTTGAATAGATTCATGAGTTTATTTCTCTAGCTGCTTTTCCTTCTGTGCCATGGTATAGCATCATGAAATAGATGCTCACCAGTTCAGGCCATTCATCCTCACTGAAACACTAACTACTGCAGACTGCTGGATTCTCTCTTTGGAGCTAGCTAGCCTGGCTGACAGTACTCCGGTATACTGCAATTTCTCTGTCTTTTCTGGGTATTTAAATTAAAATAGGAGTGGATAACAGTATCTGCTCTGTAATTTTGCTAAACTCAGGAGGAAAATGGCAATAAAACCTACCCAGAAAACACTTGATTAACTCAGTGGGGAGGTAGGCTGAATAGTGATGATGTAGCCCCTTGATCCATTACAGAGGGTGTTGAATTGGTTCTTAAGTTACCTTTTTAATTTGAGTAATCGTATCAGTTACTGTTACACTGATTTTCATTAAATGTGAACGTCACATTTGGTGTATGAGTAACTCAGTATATTTGTGGCCTAAGTTCAAAAATGCAAAATTGTAGCTTATCATGTACAAGGTGAAAAATGTTTGTTGCAAAAGATAGAATACACTTTTTTGATGGATGGTAGTAGCCCTGTTTGTCATCTCATCTTGGAATGGCATTATACATTCATAACTTTTTTTATTAAATACATTTTATTTTAAAGAACTGGCATAAGATTTTCAAAATATTTAAGGAAAAAGATAATATTTAGTTTTCCTTAAAATGTGACATTTCAGCTTTTAAAGTGGCTGAATGTGGTTTTAGTAGGCCTTTATCTTACTGTGCAGTTTTTGCTGATACTTTTACTTTGGAGAAAGACTGTTCTCGTACTCAGTAATTTACTGGAAGTCCTTGTCAGCTGTAGAAGTCCGAGGTGGCTGGAAATTGGCAGATGTGGCACCTATCTGTAAGAACAGTCAGAGCAAATTTGTGATTGTAGTATTCTATTACTTCAGTCCAGTAAGTAGTTATCTATTTTAGTGTGGCTCAACAGACTTCTAGTTTGCTCAACTCATGGGAGGAAACAATAGCTAGGGAATTAAGAGGCCTTAAAGCTGAACAAATACCTTGCCATATAGTCTTTGGTAGAGACATACCATTAGTCATGTCTTTTACACATATCTTTAAAGTCTAACAAGGTAGTTTCCTCAGTAGGAGACAGTGGAAGCTCCTAATATTCCATTCTGCTTCTCTGTCATTTTTTCCCTGTAATCTTTTACTTGTTGGGTAGTTTTTACAATTTAAATTTTAGAGGTTGGATTAATTGTGTTTGACTAATGGAAATGAACTTAGAAGATATCAATTTCCTTTGAGTTTTGCAATATTTGTTAGCATGGTAGGTTACAGGGACTCAAACCTCTCACCTATGGAAGATAGACTGTACTTTGTGTTTAATGGTTCAAGTTTTGTCAGCCTGTCACCATTTTTTATCTCCAAACCAGCCCAAGTTTTGTGTTGTCTTTACCAGATGGTTGTTCAGGATCACTTTTCATCATAAGGGACATCTGGACATTACATTGTTGTGATGTTTATGAGCTACAGAAATGATTGGAAGGAATTGGGTGGATGAATTTGTGTGGGATATTGTGCGGGTGGTGGGAACAAGATATTCCATTGGAAGGGACATCTGAAATGTAGGCTGCAGATGTAGAGAATCCTTGCCTCATTAGTTCTTGTGTTCACTGAGTTGCTTGTACTGTTGTTTTTCTATGTTCTTATGGTTGCTGTGCTTGAGATGTCATTACAGGGATCCAGTTTTCAGAGCAGGGGCAAGTCATCTAAAAAACCCCTTAAATATACCTTGAGGTAGCTCCTGTAAAAGACATGGTTATTGATTACTGATGAGCAATTTCCAGCCTTTTAATTATAAAACAGTTATGAAATGTAGTCTGTCCATCATATTCTGAATGATGCCCAGATTTGAAAAAAGTCCTTTGGAGTTTCCTAAGAACCTTCCTCATGGATTTCAGGACAACCAGAATGTTCTGGTGTGCAATAAGCATTTTCCTGAGAGAAAAGAACTACCACTTCAGTTCTGGTATGTGAAAAGTATACTGTTAAAATTCTTGTGGCTTCACAAACTATTTTAGTAAGCGATGTAAAAATGTCTTCTTTCTCTGACGTTTTTGCATTTCAGTGTGTGCATTGTGGTGAGCTTTTTTCTGTCCTTCCTCTTCTGACACTATATAACTTCATCCATATGTTTACACGCTGTGATTTATGTAAAAATTGGGGTTTACAGCTTCCTGCATTTGTCGTACTTTGCACTGCTCACCATAATCCAGCTACAGAAATGTCAATGAAAGGCTGCCTAGGATTGTCTTGTTCCTAAGGTGTTTTTGCCTTTAAAGATAATTTTTTTTTTGTAGGTGCAGTATGAAACCATGGTAAGCATTCTGTGTAATGTGTTTGTTGCATAAAGCCACTACAATGAGAGCAGTGCTTTGTGAAGTGTTTCTGCTCCCAGCCTCTGGTAGCTGCAGGTATTCCCTGGAGCAGGTATCCAGGTTACCAGCCTTCCAGAGCTCTGGCAGCACAGGTGGGAGGCAGCAGCATCTGTCCTCTGATGAGCAAAATAGTCCCTTTGCTGCAATGACAATAAATCTGAAAGTAAATTTTTAACAAATCCTTCTTGACCTTTTAACAAGAATTAATATGTTTAATCTCAGATTTAGCAGCAAGGTTACATGATATAAACCCCCCATTAAATCTGTGGTTTATGCTAGACATTTAGAGTGAACAAAACTAATGAGAGAGGGGGTCATTGCAACTCTTTCTGGGTTGTCATTATAGAATTATGAAGATTTGTTTCTTGGAAGCATTTTTAAAAATAATTTTCAGTGACAGATTGCAAACTTACTTTTCTTCCTCTGATTTTTAAATGCATAGTAGCTTCCATTCCAATCCATCAATACACAGCTAAAACTGATGTTTTCAGAGGTTGCCTTGTAGTATGCGTAGCTTACTGGAAAAAATTACTACTCATTACCAACCAGAATGCAGAAATAGTATAAATCAGAGACAGATATTTCAGCTCTTCTAGTCTTAAGAGCAGACCTTATGCAACTTAACACAAGAACTTTAGAGGTAGATGAAGTGTGTACTTGCTTCATTGTATTCTAGAGAACAATTTCCAGTATTCAGGTATGCTTTGAAGATGGAAGAAAGCACATCAGAGTAAATTAGTGTCCAGGGGTTGTTGGTGGTGGTATCATAATTATGTGGTGTCTTTGATTAGGAAATAAAAAACTATGGTTGTGCATTCAGCCTTTCCTGAATCTGATTGTAAAAGGTGCATATAGGTAGGCAAAGATCATTTGAAATTTTATTTTCCTAAGAAATAGAATTTTGAATAAAAATTTTGAACAGTTTCCATGTTTTGTACTTTTTAAGTTTTGATCCTGTAAACTGATGATCAGCAGTCATCATACATACATACATACATACATACATACATACATACATACAGTGTATGTAGTAAGCTGCTTCTCAGGATTGTATTGCTAATGGAGAGCATTCCCTTTCTCAAAATTAATGATTGCTATACACTTCCTTATATTTGCTGTGTACCCCTACAGCAGATTTTCTTCATATACCAGTTCAAGAGAGAGGCTTTTGTTAGTACTGGAAGCCTGTTACTTCAACACATCCATAGTGTGTGTGTGTCTCAACATGAGTCAACAAGATTCTATGGATACTCAAAATATTTTGAAACCATATGAACAGAATGTGTATTTTCCTCTGGCTAGTAAAAATCAGTCATAAAGTCTTCATAGACTTATAATATGCAGAATCCAACCAGCTTGGCAAATAAATTGTTTGTTAAAACAAGTTCTGGCTATGTCTCCAAGCTGCATTTAGACAAAATAGCATTTTGTTCATGCCAGGTACTGGACTGTCTGCTGGAGACTCAGGTTTTCTATTCAAGCAGGTTGGAGCAGATTTTTGACATGACCAATGACCTTCCTAGGGAAGAATGTTAGTAGAAAATTTGTTCTTTGTACACATTTTGTGGGATGAGGTGAGAGTTGTTGCCTACGTTGCCTGTTAGGTAGTGCATGATGTCCTGAATGAAGAAAAAAATTCATTGCTTTTTTTTAAGAATTAATGGTTCAGTGGAAGAGAAGTAATTTGAGGTTTAGTCCTTGTTTAACGGGCTTATTCTAGTTTACTCTGATACTGATTATGAGGCTAAATATAAAAGTGTTGTCTTTTTAAGAAGGGAACTTGATTTGGAGGTCTGTACCAGGATTTACCAGTGCTTTTTTTCAGTAATGTTTGCCTGAGATACATTAATAATTAGGAATTGTTTCCATCTTAATAGTGATATGAAAAGTTTACTCCATGTCTAATTTGCCAGTTGTTAGTTATGCTTCTAAATTGCACAGAAGCATCTTGATTAGTCTTACTGTTTAGTGTTGTGGTGGTTTAACACCAGACAGAAATTAAACTGCAAATAAGCCTTTCCCCCTTCCCCCTTTGGTGAGAGAGGAACAAAGTCCAAGATGTGAGTTGAGAAAGCAAACAGCAATGGAATAAGAAATGCACAGTAAAAGCAGCAATATTAGCAACAAAGGTATACCAAAAAAAATATAGTGCTTTACACACACAAGGTGTTCACCACCTTAGTTTTGTTCTGGTTTCTCCAGACAAAGACAAGATGGCTGGTGCTCCCACAGTCAGTGCTTCCCATCCCTAGCTCTGAGACAATGAAAAGCAGTGATGGACAACCCCCTGAACACCAGGTCACATTACGCCATGCCACCTGTTTCTTCTGGGACCCTGTTCCATGTGGCACTGCAGATTTTGACCAGTCCCTGCCTCTGGGGCTTGGTTTGGGCTGAGCTCCTCTCATCCTGGTTTTTGCTTTGTTCCCCACGGCCACTGCCTGCACTGGCACCATGCCGCGCTGGCTCTGCTGAGGTTTGGTGCTGTGCCAGCTGCACTTCCAGACTGCTTTGCCAGGCTCCACTGGGCTCAGCTGCTTTCATCACCCAGAGCCGCTCTATCCTGAGCGGTGGGAAGGGGAGGGCAGGGTCCTCATGGCTGGTCCAGGCCATCTCCAAGAGGTTGCTCTGAAGCAAAACCAGGGCTGGTCTTCCGTATCTCCATAGATGGGTGTCTGAGTCAGCTGTGTGCTTTAAACCCATGCAGCAATTAATTTGTTGTGCTGAACTCATCGTTGTTCCTACTTTATCCATATGCATTTGTCTTTTATACATCTGCTTTCATATGTAATTTTTTGGTGGGTTATTTTTGTATTCTGGTGCTTCTTCATTATTCTTTTTTGTATCTTCCTTCTTTCTCACTGACCTATTTTTTGGCATCTATTGTATTCATCAGCGATTTTCATCTAGCATTATATGACAGGTTCTTCTGTAGGAGTTTATAGGAGACATGCTGGGAAAAGATTTCATTTGTTCTCCCTTTGCAACTGTGCTTGTGTCTGAAATTGTGTTTAAATGTGATAGGAATGCAAAGAAAGACTCTGGTGCCTCTAGATGTTGCCTGTGCCCACACCTGCCACATTTTTATCAGCTTAAATTTCTGCAAATCAGAAGACAAGAATGCATTGTATTTCAGAGTCTTTTTCTGGGCAATAATTATGAACATTAGATATCAAGTGTACTTAATGTACTTGAGTTAATGTCATTGTAACAAAGTTGCACAAAATCATCAGCACCAGAGGTTAGTTTTACATTTTGTCTCCACATTAAGAAGCAGCCATATATAAACAACCAATCAAGTAGAAAAGAAACCATTTTCTAACCCGAAGTTTTCAAAGGATTATCAAGTTAATGGGTGCATTTTTATTCTGGTTTTGTAGACTGTACTCATTCAGGGATTATAATTTTTAAATTAAATTAATCCTTTTAATTTTATTACTCATTTAAAAATCTGATTACTTGTGGCACTCCTTTGCTTTCATCATCCATGCTTGGTTTCAACTGTCTTACATTCTGATCAAACTTAAGTGATGTACTGAGGGTGAATTATGCTGATGCATATTCAGAAAATTGTAAAGGAATACTGGACTTTTTTCTAGATGTCTTAATATGATTGTAAATAGGTAAAAAACCCTTGATTGTATGTTTTCTGTTAAAAATGCTATTCCAGAATCCTTTGGTGGTGTTAAACTACCTGAAAATGCAGAACATTATGTGATGTCAAAACGAAAAGATGCTACATATATTTATATGTACTGTGTTTAGTCTAAAATTCTATAAGTTTTTATATTTTATTCTGTTGGTACAAAATACTGGAACTTCTGTCAGTCCCCATAATAGTTAGGCAGTAAAACTCCAGCTCATGAATGTGTTAAAGGTGGTCATATATCACCCTTCCTGACCACTACTGATAAGAATCACATTGATTCTTACAGAAATAAATGTTGTTTTGATAAAGTTCTTGGAAGAACTTGGAGGTTCTTTTTCAACAAAAGAATTGTTTGAATTAATTATGCACAGTTTATTAAAATGTTGGGGGACTTTTTTTTTTTTTTTTTTTTAAGTGTGCAGTTCGTGCAGCTACTGAAGGCAGAATCCTTGTTCTGGAAGGCTTGGAGAAGGCTGAGCGGAATGTCCTGCCAGTGTTGAACAATTTGCTGGAGAATAGGGAAATGCAGCTTGAAGATGGCCGTTTTCTCATGTCTGCAGATCGTTATGACAAACTTTTGCAGGTATGGAAATGCTATTTGAATTTTCTTTTTTTTTTTTTTTTTTGCCTCCTCTTCTTGGTAGTGCTGGAATATTATAGTGAAGGAGAGAATACTTAGGAGTCAAGTGGGGGAAATTTCACCTAGGTTTCAGGGGTTTTTTTCTATGTTGTCTACGTATGAAAAAGAGTAGTCCATGTTAACCTTATATGAAGCCTGTATGTTTCTAAAATGTGAAAGCCACAATGTGAGAATAACTAAAATGTCCTTGTGAAAACATATTTAAGTTGAAATTCTTGCCATGAAGTCCAGATAATGCTTCAGCATGGCAGTAGCCTTGTTGCTAAGCTTTTAAAATATTAGGATACCAAAAGAATGAGATCAAGATGAGTATCTCTATATTCAGTCACTATATTGGTGCTGTTTTGCCTTTAATTTACAAAAGTATATGTAAACAGCAGTCTATAGAAAATGGTTAGAGGCTGTTCCTTGGATAGGAAATGGGAATTCAGTGCCTGCTGTCATTACTGCTTTAAACCATTTTCATTCCTCTGGGGTTTGAGTCCCACTGCTTGGATGGATACTCTTCAGGTTTGGGGTTTTTTTACAGTTTCAGTAGTGCTTTGCATCTTAGTTCCATGTACTGTAGTTTCCAGTCACATACCTGTCAGTCTGACACCTGCTTCCTCACCTGCTTCTTCATGTTTCTATTGTGTCACACCTGTGCTTAGGTGTATGATTCAAACCCATGTGGCACAGCAAGGAAATTTGCAATAGGCCTTCAGATACTGATCTCAATTGTTATGAGGTTGCCAGCTGTGCTGAAGTACCATAAATTTTTTTTGTAATATTTAATTAGTAGATGCAATTACTGGAATAATTATTATTATATTTCGAAAACAAGCTTTTAAAATGTAATTGTATTTAAAGAATGAAAATGATAATTCAAACTAAGGTTTGGTTGTAAAACATCTCTCTTCCTTTTAAACGTTTTTCTGATGATTAAATGTTTCAAAACAACTGCCTCAGGCACACTGATAATAGTATATGAATTAAATAAATCTCTTGCTACAATACTAAATCTAATATTGTTGTTTTGTTGTTTAGGGAATATTGTATTATATAAACTAAGTTTCAATTTTGCTTCTCCTGTATGAATAATTATTGAGCATTTAGGTCTGAAGGAAATGTATTTGTGTATAGTTTAAGGGAGGACTTAGCTGTGATGTGGATGGAGAGCATTTTTTAATGTCAAGAATCCTTTGCTTGATATAATACAACATTTAGTGTCCTCATGAAGGAGACTAATTCTTTATTATTTCATATAAAAAAGTATAATTTATGAATGAGCTTCTAAAATGGAGATTTTAGTTGCCTTTACACTTATGAGGGAGAGAAATAAAGAATAAAAAAGCCTTGTTTATTGTAACACACTTGTAATATTTTAGAATAAAATATATTTTGTCGTCAGTTTATTTTCTGTTCTTTGTAAAAAGAGTGTTGTATTTGTACATTTTCACAAGATGTAGTGTAATGTAACATCACAACAGTCACCATCATCTCTAGGGTTTTTGGTCATAATGTTACAGATCTGAAAGCTATACCTTATTAATCATTTTTATATGTTCATTTTGGAAAAACATGTTTTCATCACCCACAGATTTCACCAGTTCAAGTCTTTCTAGTCACTGCATGAAAGACGAGAACATTTGAAAAATTACCACATTTAGGCTGAAGGACTGGGGCTTTTAGTTGAGCTGGAGCTTTGTCATCATAAGTTTTTAATGATGCAATGTGGGTTGTTTTTTTTTCCTGTTGCTTTGTTTTAATTTATTTAGGAGCATACAAAATCAGAGTTAGATGCATGGAAGATTGTTCGGGTTAGTGAAGATTTTCGAGTGATAGCCTTGGGCCTGCCAGTACCTAAATACTCTGGTAACCCTTTGGATCCACCCCTCCGCTCTCGATTTCAAGCAAGAGATGTTTATCATCTGCCCTTTAAGGTGAGTGTGGTAGTAGAAGACTGGATCATTTGTATTGAGAAGAGATAAAATTCTGATGTGATGTTTTACTTACCTCACCTCTGAAAAGAATTCTTGGGTAACAAATTTATCTTAAGGTGCATTTTTCATATTTTCATATTGCATAATAAATTCCTGACATGCAGTCTTAGAGTTGCCATGGAATGCTGCAGCAGAAAGTAACTTCCATAGCACAGCCCTAAAAGAAAGAATTTGATCTTTCTTTTATTCTTAAATAAAATTAATTCTGTGTCAAGGAGTGAGTAGAATCCTCATGTCTAAATTAGAGGGAAAGATAGTGAATGCTTCATATCATGACCTGTGACCCACAGTATGGTGCCAAAATTAATTTACTCTGTGAATTTATGTTCTATTTCCAGGACCATCTTCAGCTGTTATATTCAATTGGATCAAACATTTCCACTGAGAGGTAATTTTTCATAATTAAAAAAAAAAGAATGAAGAAGCTATGTCCTTTCAGAATTCCATGCTATTTTTGTGTCTCTATCACTGCATGGAGACCAGAAGTGAAGAAATTTTTAATACGTGTGGGCATATGC